>NC_091479.1:21593429-21893429 GCF_036971445.1 Narcine bancroftii | reverse complement strand
GGCATGTGTGATTATGACCGCAATTCTATTGTTTCTGACCTTTAAATTAAATTGTTGAATACTATTCCGCAGTGAGGAGTCAGTTTTGTGAAATGTGTAAGAACGAAGAGAAGAAATGTTTTTTTTTGTATTTGATAGCTGAGCAGTTTACTAATCAGATTTTTGGATTGGGTTGACTGGGCTCTCAAGATGAGCTCTTTCTACAGCTGGAAAAATACACATTATCAAACTATCAAGGTTGTCGGACTTGTTCAACATAAAACTAATAAATGAGCAATGTGAAGAAGAATCAAAAGATAGTAACTCCCTGTGATTGTCAGAAAATCAAACCTAATGGGCTTTTGATGCAATAAACATGACCATTGACGCTTTTCAAAAAATTAAACATAGAGCACAGTAACAGGCCATTTCCGCCCATGAGCCCATACCACCCATTACATCCAATTGACTTACAACCCCTAGTATGTTTTGAACGGTGGGAGGAAACCGGAGTACCCAGAGGAAACCCATGCAAATACAGGGAGAGCGTACAAACTCCTTCCAACAGTGCGGGATTCAAACCCCAATGCCGATTGCTGGCAGTGTAACAGCGTTGCGCTAACTGCTGAACCAACTGCGCCACCTTACGTTAGCTGTTGTTGTTGGTTTTTACTGTTTTTGTAGTTGTTACGAGCCCAGAGGACCCCAAAACCCAGCGGCAATAGATGTTCACCAAGAGAAATGGTCACTTAAACAAAAGTTGCTTTTAATTATCTTTAAACATGAAAACAGAATCGCACTTTAACTTATCACTATTAACTAACCTAACAACCCCCTTCTAATTCTAAGCCCACGTGTGTGTAAGTTCAGAAAAGTTCTTTGGTTCACTTCTCATTCCTCCAAGTTCACCGATTGCAGGCAATTCTTAGACTGTGCACAGAATTTAACATTTATAAAGTTCACCAGGCTCAGGAAGGTTCTTGTCGGTTTAGGGATAGAGATTTGTTGTTCCAGGACATCCACAACTGATGTACTTCCATCACCCACTCCAGTGTCTTGCTGACTTAACTTGCCTCTTCAGGGTTCTCCAAATGATGACCCCTTTCTTTCAGGTCACCACAGAGTTCCTCTCCTCTTGCATGAACCACAGGGGCTTTGACCAGGCTGAATAAAGCATTTATAACCCATCTTCCAAATGGAATTTTCCACAAACTTGCCAACTTGTGCTGCTGGCTGTAAAACTGTAGAAGTGATCCCTCCTCTCCCTATCTGTGGCTCCGACAAGATCTTTCATCTGTTGCCTTTTTGTAAACAACAATCCATTAGTAAAGTCTCTTGAGCACTCTTCAAAGCTCTTGCAAAATCTGTGAGAGGCCGATATGAATAATATTAGCAGAGCTCCAGTATTTCAAATAAGATCTGTTTTAAAGTGTTTGTATATGATCCACAAACCTTTCCCAATTTACCTCCCAAAAACATATCTATATACTCTAGTCACAGTTGGCTTGAGAACACTAACTGGTTGGAAGGTAATCATTTATACAGGCCCTTTCCAGGTATATTGGTGCAAAAAGCAATCATCGTGTATTTTGTAACTGAGAGTGGGGACCGGTGTCTATTGTACCTCTGGGTTTAAGACAATTATGGAGAGAGGGCATGACCATGAGTTAAAATTCAGCTGGCATCATGTATACCAAGAGGAGTTTCAGGAACTGAGGAGCCAGCTAAAAATAGGAAATCAGGAGGACATAAAGGGCCAGGAGTGAGTTAACACTAAAAATAATCCCAAGAGAAGGTTAGAGGTAGGAACTTGAAGGGTAACCTTTTTTTTTTATACACGGGGTTAGGGGTGAATGGAATAGGCTGCCACAGGTGGTCGAGGTACATACTCTGCCGTGTTTATTTGGATGGGCCAAATGTAGGCGGGTGGGACATTTTGATCGATGTGGGCAAGTTGGGCCAAAAAGCCTGTTTCCTTGCTGTATAACTTTTTCTAATAGTACTTCGAATGGTGTCAGGCTTTGTAGGGGTGTGCTCTGAATTCCATGTGAAAGCTTTACTGTACAGTACTACAAATAATCACGGCTGGGTTTGTATTGGAGAAGCTTGATCCATATTTTATGGTCAGCAGTGAAGTGATATTTGCCACTGACTTTGAAGAAAGCTTTCCACAGAGGTGTCCAACATCAGTGGCAATAAGTCACTGCTTGCGATTTGTGGCATTCAGATGGGCAATTTAAGAATTCTGACAGGATGGCAGAAATGTAAATTGCAACTTAAATATTTTACAGCATGGAAAACTAGATGAAAGCAAAACCAAAAATTAAAGAGAAACTCAGTTTTAGTTGAATTTGCTTTTTGAAATTGCATGGACTTCAGAAATAGAGGTCACCCAGCATTCTATAATATAAAATCAGTGTTTGAGAACCGAGGGATTGTTTAGCTGCGCTGAATAGAAGACAATGTATTGAAAAACACAATTGCACTAATTTAGATTAGTGTATCATTTGCAAAATTAAATACCCCTTAGCTTCTTGTGATTCCTGCTAATTTCACTGTATTATGAGTTCCTGTCTTATTTAGTGTGACTGTCACTTTAAGGTTTAGTACAGGCGGCACCATTCACAATTGTGGAAAGACTGGATGGCACCATCAAGTACAGATTATAGCCAAAGATGATACTTTGAAGGAAGAGAAAAAACAATAGTTGTTGATCCAGGAAAACAAGTGGTGAGAGTCATGTGAGTAGGACACCTAAAGAAAGAACATTCATGATCGACCACCAGCCGTCTGATTTACACCGAGGTGGAGTGACTGTGTGAAATGGACAATTCGGCTGATTCTCCCTGTCAGGGGAATTATTGAACCACCGTGACCAAAGAAAAGGTCATTTTGACCAGTATTTGGATAAAGGAAGCAGGTGAATTGCTGCATCAAATCATGGCCAAAGGTAATGGTTGTTTCAACTGACCCTTGCCTGGGATTTGGAAGCATCGTGGAAGTCACTCATTTTGTTTCTCCGACACAAGGGAAAGGGGAGTTGTGACAACCATTTGCCAGAAAGGATATTGCTCAGCAATAAACTTCACAAGGATGTGAGTTTTCAGCTGTCCAGTCCATTTCAGTCTCTCCCACCTCCTATGTAATTACATCTGGGCGTCTTTAAAAGTCTGACACAAGATTTCTAAGACTGAACTTTGGAATGACTCCCCAGAATTGTTAGGATCACGCACACTCGCATATAGTTCATTTAATTAAGATAAGTATATTGTTTTAAAAGAAAAATAATAAGTCTCTTGGTGAATTTCTATTGCTGCTGGTCTGCGATGTAACAAACTGGGGGATCGTCCAGGATCTGACCAAAATTGGAGCTATTGATCGACTGAATTTTCAATTTTATTGGTTGAATTCCTTTTTAAAAGGCTTGTGTGTGGGGGAAAAACAGCAGCAGTGGAATTGATGAGTTGTTAAAATTGCTGTCCTCTGTGGGTTTTCAGAGGGAGAAAAAGGATGAGTTGATGGAATTGCCCAAAGTTTGGGACTTGGTGTGATCTATGAAAAAGAAGGGGATCTGGACAATTATATGCAGTGGGGAATTTTGGAGAGGGTGAGTTAGAACAGTTTCCCAAGAGTAAATCCCTTGAGTAGCAGTTAAAGTTTTAACAGATTGAACTAGAAAAATGTAGACTTGAAAGGGAGGAAGCAGAGACGCAAAGGGAGTTTGAAAGAGAGAATGTGAGCTGGAGTTCCACCTTCTGGTTCTAGTGAGAGGTTTGTGATGTGTAGGGAGATTGTTAATTTCTTCATTTTATGAGGCTGAGATTGATAAATACTTCCATCAATTCAAGAAAGTTGCTGAGAGTTTAAAGAGGCCACAAGACCATTCATGTTACAAAGCGAGATTAAAGGGAAAGCCCAACAGGCTTACTCTACCCTTACAACCAAACAAACTGCTGATTAATGAGAGTGTGAAGCCATGCTTTTAAAGCTTATGAATTGGTTCCAAAAGCTTATAGGCAAAAATTCAGGAATTTGAAAATCGATTAAATCAGTCTTGTATCGATTTTTGCATATGACAAAGCTTTGACCGATTGTGCACTTTAAAAAAAAAAGATTAGACCAGACTGAGAGAACTGGTGTTAGTTGAGGAAATTAAAAGATGCTTTCCTAATGATATAAAAGCGTATTTAGATAAAAAGAAAGTGTAAACATGGCAGGAATCTGCTAAATTAGTGGATGAGTATGCCTTAAACCCCCCCCCTCCCAAAAAAGGTTTAAATTTGTACCAGGTAGAACCTTCCAAAAGGGTAATATGGACTATCCATGTAAGTTAGAAAATAAATCGGGAAATAGTGCTGGGGTAAAGCAACAAAAGGAAAAATCTTCAGTTCCCCTTTGCCACTATTGTAAGAAACCTAGTCACGTGATAGCAAATTGTTCTGTGCTGAGAGAAACAAAAAAGGAAGTAGCGCCAGATGCCTGAATTCAAATACATAGAATTAAAAAGGTTCTTGACCTGCTGATAACATTAGCTGATAAATTCAAATATTTTGTGTCAGAAGGTTTGGTTTTGGTAAAGGAAGGGTCACCACAAGTGACAGTGAAAATTCTTTGAGATACTGGGGCTGCCCAGTATCACTTGGGTTGAACATTGTTTTGGAGCTTGGGAGATAAGAGTGCTACGGGTGAAATAAATTTGATTCGAGGTCTGGGGAGGGGGTGTGGGGTGATCTGCACGGGTTAATGTTGAAATCAGAATTAGTTGATGGACCTGCTACGATAGGAATCCGATCAAGTTTACCAGTGGAGGGGCTTTCGTTGTTATTAGGAAATAACCTTGCAGAGGGTAAAGTTGTCCCTGTGGTGAGATTGACAACTAAGCCAGTCATTGATGAGACAGACAGATTCTGAATCTATCCAGCCTGCGCGCAGTGACTTGAGCTATGGCTAAAAAGCTTGCCAGTGTAGACGGTGCTATGAAGACTGATTTCACAGGGACCAGAATCTGTGATATTACAAATCAGCACTCGGGTTGTAATGACTTGTCGAAGACTTTAACTCCTCCTTTATTGAACCAGAGTTCTGGTGTTGTTCCTGATTTGTCCTTATTCTGAAAAGAGTTTATCATGGGGCAGGACAAATATCCCGATTTTTACTGAAGCGAGAGATGAGACTTTCTTCGATGATAAAATTAAGAAAGTGCCAGTTGGCTATTTTTTTCAAGGAAGGCATGTTGATGATGAAGTGGAGACCACCTGATATCCCTGCCACTGAAGATTGGGCAGTGGTTTACCAGGTTTTAGTTCAGAAAGTCTATAGGGATGAAATTTTAACCATGGCCCATAGCACGCCCTTGGGTGGTCATCTTGATGTGAGGTAAACTGTGTATAAAATTATTAAACAATTCTATTGCCTTGTTTAAGAAAAAAAATGACATTTTACCAAACATATCACATTTGTCAGGATGTGGGTAAACCCAATCAAAGACCCCCAGTGGCTCCACTACAACCCATTCTGGTTTTTGACTAACCCTTTTCTAAAGTTATTGTGGATTGTGTTGGCCCATCGCCCAAGACAAAAGCTGGGAATCAGTATTTAACTGTCATGTGTACAGCCTCCAGGTTTCCAGAAGCTAAAACTATTATAAATTTTTCACTTTTCCCGGCCTTGAGATCCAATCAGACTAGGGAGGTAATTTCATGTCGGGGCTGTTTCAACAGATAGTTTATAAATTGGGAGCTAACCAAATCTGCATGTCATTTCAAGGGGCCTTGAAGAGGTTCCATTCGACCCGCAAAACCATGATGAGGACCTATTGTTTTGAGAATGAGAAGGACCAAGATGAGGGTGCCTTTTTGTTTGCAGTGAGAGAGTCTGTACAGGAGTCATTAGGCTTTAGACCTTTTGAGTTGGTGTTTGGACACCAAGTTAGAGATCCTTTAGTGTTGTTGAAAGAACAATAGGTTAATGAGGATGTGAAGTTGAATTTGTTAGATTGTTTCAAAGTTTGAAGATTGTTTGCAGAAAATCTGTAAATTAGCTCGAGAATTTGAAAACTCAAAAGCAAAAAGAAGGACTGGTATGCTAAAAAGGCAAGGATGAGAACTTTTAAACCGGGGGATAAAGTGTTAATCCTGTTCACGACAAATCTCAGTCCCCTTACAGCAACATTTTCAGGCCCATGTGAGATCACGTCAAAGGGGAATGAAGTCAGCTACATAGTTAGAGCATCTGATGAGAGAAGTAAAATGCAGAGTTGCCAAGTCGACATATTAAAACCTTATTTTAGCAAGTAACAGCCTTCACCAGCAGTATTGGTTGTTGATGGAACTAGGGAGTCCGGGGCCATGAGACAGTACAAGCTGACTCTTGTGAGGGTCACTTCAAACAAAACATTGTCCCAGTTTGTCTGTCTCATTCAAGTGTTTTGCAGAATTTGGATGCTAAGTTGGCTCATCTTCAGCCCCAGGAAAATAAGCAAATGGAAGGGCTACTTTTAAAATGTAGGGACCTGTTTTCAGACGTGCCAAAGAGAATCCCAATAACTGGTCCTGATGTTGGAGATGCAAAACCTATCAAACAACATCCATATCAAATGAATGTCGAAAAGTGCAGACTGGTAGGTCAAGAGATTGAATGATATTATTAGACATTCTACCTCATATTGGAGTTTACCTTGTGTCCTGGTGCCTAAACTAGATGGGACTGTTAGATTTTGCTCTGATATAGAAAAGTTAATGTGGTAACAAAGACAGATGCTTATCCTATCCCTAGGGTGGATGATTGTATGGACAAGGTTGAAAAGGCTAAATTTCTTTCGAAGATGGACTTATTAAAAGTTTACTGGCGTGTTCCCTTAAAAGGCAGAGGTAGGGAAATTTCTGCATTTGTGACCTCGTCAGTATTTTATGAATACAATGTTTTACTATTTGGGATGAAAAATGCTACAGGGACATTCCAAAGAAAATTCTGTGAGCATACAAATGCTTATATTGATGAGTTGGTTATGGGAAATGACACCTGGGAAGCACATATCTCTGAATTAGCGAAATTGTTTGACAAACTCAAAAGCAAACCTTGCGGTTAATTTAGCTAAAAGTGAATTTGGTCATGCTACTGTGACTTGTTTATGTTGTTGGCCAAGGCAAGTTGGCGCCTGTTCAGGCAAAAGTTCCCATTCCCATGGGTAAGACAGTTTTTGGGAATGGTAGGGTATTATAGAAAGTTCTGTTAAAATTTTGCCCTTCCTTTGACTAACTTTCTGAAGAAGGGTGAAAAGTTTGTTTGGACAGAACTTTGTCAGGAAGCATTTGATAAACCAAAGACGTTTTATGTCACCAGCCTGTGCTTAAGTCACTCGACTTTGAAAAACCATTTTCTTTAGCAGTAGGTGCTAATGATGAAGCTGCGGGAGCCGTGCTTTACAAAAGAATGATGGTGATGATATTGGCCATCCAGTGGCTCACTCACTCAAGAAATTCAATGAACATCAAAATAATTATTCGACCAAAGAAAAGAATTGTTGTCCCATGTTTTTGCATCATTTCAGTGGTTACATCTGCACAGCTCAGGGAACACTTAGTGTGTATACTGACCATAATCCCTTAGTGTACTTGAGTTAAATGAAAAACAAAAGTAGACAATTGTTAACTGGAGTTTAATTCTGCAGGAATATGATTTAATGATAACTCATATTAAAGGCAAGGATAATGTAATTGCTGATCGCCTTTCAAGATGCTAAGTTTCAATTTTCAGCAAAACATTGCAAACTTATTATTTGTGTTCATTGCTGAAAATTTATATATTTGAATTATATCACGTAACAATGGTGAATGTGTTATTTCAAACATTGTAGGTTGCAGTTAAAATTATCCTCTTGCAGGTCAAAATTTTCTTTGTTGGGGAGGTATTAAGAGCTCCCATTTCATTTTGTGTGACTATTAGTTTAAGGCTTAGTACAGGCTGCAACCATTCACAGTTGTGGAGAGACTGGATGGCACCATAAGTATACATTATAGCCAAAGATGATATTCTGGAGGAAGAGCGAAGAATAGTTGTTTATGCAGGAAAGCAGGTGGTGAGAGTCACATGACACTTAAAGAAACCGCATTCATGACTTAACACCAGCCATCTGATGAACACAGAGGTGGAGTGGCTCTGTATGAAATGGACAATTTGGCTAATTCTCCCTGTCAGGGAAATTATTGCACCACCGTGGGTAAAGGAAGCAGGAGAATTGCTGTATTGAATAGTGACCAAGGTGATAGTCATTTCAACTGACCTGTGCCTGGGTTTTGGAAGCGTCATGAAAGTCACTCATTTTGTCTTTCCTACGCAAGGATAAGGGGAGTTTTGACAACTGTTTGTCAGAAAGGAATTTCTCTGCAATAAACTCGACAAGGATTCGTGAGTTTTCAGCAGTCCAGTCACTCAGTCTCTCCCACCTCCTTTATAACTATTGGACATCAGTTTAAAAGTCTGAGTTTCAACACAGGATTTCTAAGACTGAACTTTGGAATGACTGCCCAGAATTGTGCACACACACAGATGCAGAGAGAGAGACATACAGATGCGTACAGGCGCAGGTGCAGACAGACACCACACACCAACACACATATATTTGCGTATTGTTGGGGTTTATTTAATTATGTTATATTAGTAGTTATTAATAAATATATTGTTTTAAAATAAAAACAATAACAGTCTCTTGGTCAATTTCTATTGCTGCTGGTATGTGACGTAACAACTGTTAAAGACTACTAATTGCAACAATGCAGGAAATTATTGCAGCAAGATATTCAATGAAAATCCTTGCCAGCACTTGTGATTCCATTGTTTCATCCTCCTTCTGTGCCAAAGTTACTGACAGGTTTTGTGTCATTTAGTGAAAGTGGATATCTTCACTCTTTTCCAAATTCTGGGCCATACAAATGAGTCCAATTATTTTTTTTTGGAAAATTTTATTTATAAATGAGTCCAATTATGAATATATTAGCAGTTTCAAATATACTAGGAAAGCTAGTTACCTGATCTCATGATTCGGTCAATTTGTTTGTGTTTGTTTCCTTACTTGAAACCAGAAAAATCCTGAGTGTCTTCTACAGGAAGCAAAATTTGCCATCTCAGGTAAACTAAATTACCTTAAAAACATTTTGTTAATATATCTAATCATTGGGTCACATTGTTGCAAAAGGCTACAGGAATTTCTTCCCCGTTCACCTGGCCTGTGTCCCAACTCAGAAATTTCACTAGACCTTTTAGTCAATTAGGGTGAAAACACTTTAAAAAATTTTTGGAGAAGGTATGGTTTTATATCCTCTTTATTACAGAAATAGGAAAGTTGTGGAATGTGAAAGGAAAGTGTATTTTAAATCTTGGAAGGTTCACCAATGTGATTTTGGAGTACTGAAGGCATTGCAAATTGCACCTGCCCATATAGAATAATTTAGTAGTCTTGGAGAGTTAGGCCTGCGGTTCCTGCAATCAGGCACCTCCATTGTATTAAACTATCCATTGACTATATAATGTATACTTATGGTGCCATCCATTGAACACCTGAACTGAATAAAAGCATTTATACATTTTATTTCATTTTTGAGGTATTGTACCACAGTTACAAGATATTTTTTGTTGCAGATTGCCTACGTAGTTTCACAGACTTAGAGGAGCTGGATGAAACTGAGCTGTACATGTGCCATAAGTGTAAAAAGCGACAGAAGTCCACCAAAAAATTTTGGATTCAGAAGTTGCCAAAGGTTAGTACTTGTTTGCAAAGCAATAAGGCTGCAAATACTAGAAATCTGAGAGCAAACCAGAACATTCTGGAAATGTTGAGTGGAGCAACATCTACCCACAGAAGGGAACGGATAACATATCAAGTCGATATTGAAACTGGATCATTGATCCGAAAGATGAACTATCTCTCGCTCCGCATAATGCTGTTCTACTTGCAGTCTCTTCACTTTATGGTTTTTGTGCTTTTAAGTAGTCAATTTGGTTAATTACATGTTCTGTCATTATCAATTTCTTGATCCTCTTAAGGTCTGAAATGCTTCTGAGCCTTTAACCTGCTGCTCCTTTGGCAACTTCATAAGTCCTTCCTTAGATTTTTTTTCCCCTGTTATCCCTTGATAGTCCATGTTTTGTTCTTTAAATCAAAAATATTCTTCATTTCCAATAATTTAGATGCTGTTGTGTATTAAAAGGCACATGAGAACAATTTATTTGAAGTCTGCCTGTTCTTAGATTGTAGATATTTACTTGTATTTATTAATGATTCAGAATGAATTTTCAGTCTTGAAGAGTAGGGTGACGTGACCAGAATATTCTTAGGAATTTATTATAAAAACTTAGTTTCCTAATTAGATTTTTTGCCAAATTGAATTTTTAAAAAAAATTTAGACATACAGCATGGTAACAGGCCATTTCAGCCCACGAGTCAGTGCTGCTTAATTTACCCCCAATTAACCTACATCCCCAGTACATTTTAATTTACCCCATTATCTTAATCCATTGTACTTGTTTTAATGACGGCGGGGACAAACTGGACAGAACCAGGCTGCTTCAAGCACTATATATTGTGTAAGAAAGGTCAATATTTTTTCTCATT
Source organism: Narcine bancroftii (assembly GCF_036971445.1). NCBI lineage: Eukaryota > Metazoa > Chordata > Chondrichthyes > Torpediniformes > Narcinidae > Narcine > Narcine bancroftii. The sequence goes on along the minus strand of NC_091479.1, from coordinate 21,882,841 downwards.
TATCTGGAGCTTCCTGTCAGAAATCAGTATTTATTGCTCAAGAGGCGGTGAGTCATTTTCATGACTCCCCACATTCCCTCCGCTGAATAAGAGGAAGCAATTATAGTACTTAGACCAAGCACCGATGAATGTTTGGTGGGGGGGGGGGGAGTCTTAACCCTGCTGTTGCTGTGCTGTCCTCATCTGCCTTAGTAGTAGAGGCAATGTATTTGGGATGTGTTGCTGTTAGTTTAGTCTAGACATGTCACAGCATTGTATTTGGTGGAAAGAGCTAATGTTCAGGCTGACGGAAGGGGAACAAATTAAGCAGCCTTCTGCGGTACCTAAGAGGAGATTCCTGGATCTGTTGAAACATTTTGGGGCAGTTCAACAGCATAGTTTTCTTTATACCTGATTATTCATTATACTGTTGTGATTGGTCTAGATGTGTTTCGGGTTCTCATTATAATCTGCGTCATAAATCCATAATTTTACTTTTTTTATGTACAAAGTTAAATACAGATCTTAAATGAAAATTAGTAGACTTAGTAAATTTTTATGACCTATTTTATTCACACCCTCCCTTTGTCAGTGCCCCCACTCCATGTCTTATGAATGGATTTTTTTTCTTAATCTTTCACTTTATGGCCTCCAGGTGAGATAAAATTCAATTTAGTAAATGTTGTAAAATTCTGCATTTGAAGAGTAATTTGCGCTGATGAGCTTTAATCAGAAAATATAGTCAAAAAGGAATGAAATTAAACATCAGCAGGTTTTCCCATTTAAATGCTGCAGATCGTTATTGAATGAAGATCTACCGGGACCAATGCCTGAAGAGGGCGCACAAAATCAGTGAACCGGTGCGGACTCGAAAGGCCAACAGGGCCTGTTTCCGCTCCGTAAATGGTTATATGGTTATTTTGTCTGCTTTTGTAGGAAACTTACTTTGCAAACTAACTAAGTTAGTTTACAACCTTTTAAAACAGAGCCTTGTTATTCTTCCGCTTTAGGTGCTCTGCTTGCATCTGAAGAGATTTCATTGGACAGCTTATCTGCGAAATAAGATAGATACGTACGTGGAGTTCCCCTTGCAAGGCCTAGACATGAAGTGCTTCTTATTGGAGGTAAATGCACTTGTAAATCAAACTGGCAAACAATTTTCATTGTTAGAAAATAACTCCATTGGCCTAAAGACATATATTTAGCAATATCCCACAGATGCATGATAGAGCTCTAAACACAAGATAAATACCTGCCTAAACTTTGAGAAAGCCTGGCTGTACACTGCTATACCTGGAGCCTGCTGTGGACATCTAACATTCTCCCAGAAATAAATCTCCTTTGACATGATGAGGCAATATTAGTTGTGGGGTGGGCCAGGGTTATTGGTGCAGCTACTCAGTGCTTATAGAACCATAAAATATTACAGCACAGAAACTGGCTCTTTGGCCCTTCTAATCTGTGCCAAAACATTTTTCTGCATAATCACACTGACCTGCACTCAGTCCGTAGCCCTCCATACCCCTCCCATCCAAATTCTTCTTAAATATTAAAAGTGAGCCTGCATCCACCACTTCAGCTGGCAGCTTGTTCCATACTCGCACCATTCTGTGTGAAATTTTCTCCTTTCACCCATAACCCATAACCCATGACCTATGGTTTGTATCTCACCTACCCTCAGTGGAAAAAGCCAACCAATATTTACTCTGTCTATCCCCCCCCCCTCATAGTTTTAAATACCTCTTATCAAATCTCCTCTCATTCTTCGACACACTCAAGTGAATAAAATCCTCACCGGTTTAACCTTTCCTTGTAATTCCGTTCCTGAAGTCTGGGCAAAGCTTCTTTGCACTCTTTATTGATATCTTTCCTGTAGTTAGGCACGTTTGGTGTAGCGGTTGGTGCAACGCCTTTACTGTGCCAGTGGTCGAGACTGGGGTTGAATCCACGTCTGTGTGAGTTTTCCATGGGGGCTCCAGTTTCCTCCCACCATTCGGAACGTACCGTGAATGTAGGTTAATTGGGTGTAATTGGGCAGTAGGTCTCGTGGGCCAAAATGGCCTGTTACTGTGCTTTGTCTAAATTTTTTTAAAAACAGCAGACATTTCTCCAAATTTGGCTTCACCAATATCTTATACAACTTTACCGTAGCATCCCAACTCCTGTACTCAACATTTGATTGACGAAGGCCAATATGCCAAAAAGCTTTCTTTACAACCCTATCCACCTGTGACACCACTTTCAGGGAATTATGTCTCTGTATTCTCAGATCCCTCTGTTCTACCTCACTCCTCAGTGCCCGACCATTTAATGTACATGTCCTTTTTTGTATTTGAGGCTGCATCCTGCTAGTGCTGGGCTTTTGAAATTGCTCCATTTTGAAACAAGTCCGATCCTATGGTCTTCCATGTCACTACATTGTTGAGTATGATTGAAGCCACTGTCCCATTTCTGATTGACTGCACAGTTTTCGATAGAATCTCTTTCAAAATTCTCTACATTAACAGAGTGAATGGGCAGCCTCTCCACACTAAACTAACGGATGGATTGCAGCTATGCAGCGTTGGAGGGCAGAGTATCAGGTTCAGTGGATTCACAGAGACTAGACTGGACAGAAGAGTTACAATCACCTAACTTATTAATGCACGGGAGACAAATGGAGAACGTTAAATGGTACTCTTACCATTTCACTTGAGCGACGATATAGACATCTCGAATTCTGGATGGACTCTGACAACAATAAACCTGTTCTTGACCCGCTCACATTCTGCATACAGGGACTCTTACACATGCACCCGGTTCCCTGACCAACGGGGTTGCAGCTCTCTGTGAGTACCGACCTATCACAGTACGAAAGCCTCAGCTTCAGTGTAGTCCCCAGTAGAGACCTGGCATGAAGTGATGTCTGGAGGTTAGACCCCGAGGCAGAGAGAAAGAATGTGCTGTGCATTGGTGTTCTATACAGTGCTAATCTGTGCTTCTAGCCAATAATGACCCTAGGTGATTTAAATTAGCCAACGGTAAGGTGTGCACTAATGGATGGCTAGAATCCAACCTTGATTGACAGGTGATGTGACTTCTGAATAAGATAGGGAGGACACGTGACCACCTGCAGTACACACATTCCAGACAGACAGGGCCATGTTTTCTCCACACAATTATCCTTTATATTTACACAGTTGTTTACTTATTCTTAAAAAGGAGCAAGTTCTGATTGAACATTGCTTGTCAGACCAGTGTTGTTTTTTTTTGTAGAAACCAATCCCAACTTGTGAACACAAATCAATGCAAGAAGAAAGGAAATGACCACAATAAAAAGTTCAATGGTCAGATTTATTGTCCGAGGGTATACATGACATTGAATACAGCCCTGAGATCCCTTTTCCTTCCTGCAGGCCAGACAGAATTTCTATTTATCGATAGCGCAAAAAAAGACCGGCTGAATCTATAATGGAATTTTATAAAAATCTATAAAAGACAAAAACATGCAAACCATAACGGTTCTTGGATTTTGAGGTGTTTCGGTGGGGGTTTTTTCCGCTAATTCCATTTTAGTGCTTTTGTGAAATTTGCAAATGCTGGTTTCTGTATCTGTTCATTTGCCTAAAATATGAATAGCTTCATAATTTAAATGGGAGGAAAGCTTTGAACATGTCTTCCAATCAATGTTTGTTTCTTTTGTGGGTTTATCAAAAGGAGTCTCTTTGTAATCATGAGGGTGAATTGAGACTGTTTTGTGATGTCACAGGTTGCCAAGTTACTAGGCAACAGTATGAAGTGGTCAACATGGATCAGTTTCTCAGTTGGATTGTTTCCACAAAACAAGCAGTGGTTGAATAATTAGCACGAGTTTCTGTGGAGACAAAACGTAGTGAACTGGGCATGAAATACAATATTTGACCTAATTCGGCATTAATCTAGAATTCTTGGAAGCTACTTAAACATTAACTGCAACATCATTGCATTGGATCTGTCAAATGGGTCTTATTGGCAGGGAACCAACAATGGATGTATGAATGTCAATGTCAACTTGGGGAAAGGTGAGGCTTCAGGACAGGATGGGTTGAGGAACTGGTTCTTTGTTCACAATCCCTCCCCTTCCCCTTCCCCCCCCCCCCACCCCGAACCAAGCAGCCTCCATCACCTGCGTCGGGGCTGCCCAAACTTTTTAGCTCGCGGAAGCCTTTTGGGGAGCACTTGGAAAACACAAACATCAATCACCAATTAGAATTTAAAAGACCTGCTATATACACAAGCATAATATGAAAGTAAATAAACTCTCCGTTCTCCATGTTGAAATCATTTATTGCCTCTCATTTACATTTAATGGGATGAATGGAATTGTTTCATCCTCACAGGTCTTCTTAATGTTGGGCACAATGTTTGATAGCTGTATCCTTATGTCATGAGCGGTCGGTTTCTGTATTTTGTTTTTGTTGCTTCATAATATGAAAATCCAGTCTTACACATGGAAGTTGTGGAAAATGGTAATAGGCAATGCACAGCAGATTTTGCCAAAGATGGATATTGTTCATCCAGGCTCCATCTGTGTTTCCCGTGGAATGGCATTCTTCATCATGCAGTTATTGATGGAGTTAAGAATTTCCCCAGTTGTGTGCCCTTGCAAAGTTCTATAAAGAAGCATGTCTTCCTCAATATTCTTCTCGTACACACAGCTAACAAAGACTAACAGCACTGGAAGACCTGCTACATCGGTTTCTTTACACTTGATTTTTCAGGTAAAGTCATCTTCATGAAAAAAGTGTGGCACCTCAATACTTGCTTCAGATGAATTATCCTGTCTCCTATGTTTTTAAGCCAAGAATCCATGGTTTTTCATACAGTACTGCACAGTTCTGCACATTCTTTCAGTTTAAATTTTAAAATGTGGCCAGCCTCACGGCAAAAACAAATCTGAGTCTCATTGGTTGAAAATGGCGCCTTGAGGCTTGACGTCTGCGCTGCTAATGTCAGGCCTCAAAACGCCATTTTGTTTTTTTTTAGCATCGAGGCAACTGTTTGCTGCTGTCGCTGAAGTACGGCGATTTAAAGACCTAGGTAAAAAGTAATTTAAGAAAAAACAGTTATTACAAGTTTTAGTTATTACTACTCATTTCTTCCGTTCCTTTCAGAGGAACCCAGTTTGGGAAACACTGGCCTATACCATCCCCATGGTATAGTATTGCCAGGTCACAAAACTCCACTGCCTTGCTATGAATCTCCAGAGCCTTTATTCCTTTTATGCCAAGGTCCAGCATCCATTCTAAACTGCTGCTCTTCCTCCAGCCTCTTGCTGTGCAGACCTAGAACTGACTATTTCACCATGACTTTTCAAAGTAGTTTGCCAGCAATTGTGAATGGGGTTACTCAACATAAAATGAGGAAGTCATTTCTTGGCATCTGATCGAAAAATATTTACGGAAATACATGAGAACTTCCTGGTCCTTTGAACAGTATCATCAAATAATGATGCGTTCTTCAGATCAGATTTCAGATTCTAATTTATTGTCCGAGTACACATGGATGACATCGCATACAACCCTGAGATTATTTCTCCTGTGAGCAAGGCAGATTTACCACTAATTCATAGTGCAAAAGAAAAACTGTGCTCAATGTTGTAAGGTAAAAACATCATGAGTTGGGACCAGAGAAGGAGTCACCCAGTACTAAGGAGTAACAGGATGCAGGTGTGACCTTGTACGCTCAAGATAAGTGTGGCACTAACAAGAATGATGTGCAGCAGACTAACAGAGAAGGGTAGCAACAGCTTATTCATTGGACAATGTAATGGTATGATAATTTACTAAGTGCGTGTCCTGGGGTATATAAAAAAAAACACCACTTGCTGATATCGTTAGAATGCGCCTTCTCCAACTAACACTGTTAGTTGCAGGTGTTACAATCCGGTAATAAAGAACCTTGATTTCGACTCAGTCTGGTGTCTGACTCACTCATTCTCGAACAAAGCAGACCTAACAATGTACACATTTAAACAAATTAAAAATATGTAAAACTGCAATTCAGAGGAAAAAAAGTTAATAAAATGCAAATGTAAGTCCTTTAACGAGTCCCAGATTGAGTTTGTCATTGAGGAGTCTGATGGTGGAGGGGGAGCAGCTGTTCCTGAACCTGGTGGAGCGAATCTTGTGGCACCTAGACCTCTTTCCTGAGGGCAGCAGCGAGATCAGAGCGTGCGCTGGGTGATGCGGATCCTTGATGATCGCTGCTGTTGTCTGACAGCAGTGTTCCCTGTAGATGTTTTCGATGGTGGGGAGGGTTTTGCCTGTGATGTCCTGGGCTGTGCCCACTACCGTTTTGCCGGGTTTTACGCTTGGAGGTATTGGTGTCCCCATACCAGATCGTGATGCAGTCAGGGTCAGCGCACTTTCCTCGCACTGCTGTAGAAATTGGCCAGAGTTTCCGATGTGATACCAAACCTCTGCAAACTTCTGATGATGTAGAGGCGCTTCACTCACTTCCTTCATGGTGCCATTAGTGTGTAGGGTCCAAGAAAGATCCTCCAAGATTAGTGACTGTCATTCGTCCAAAAGAACAATTCTGTTTGACTGAATGTTGTACTTCAGATGTAGACTGATGCTTCCACCAACGTTTTCCCTCCACAACAAGGTCCTTGATAAAGGCAGCGCAGTTAGTGCAATACCTTTACAGCGCCAACGATTGGGATGAGCGCTCTCTGTAAAGAGTTTGTACGTTCTCCCCATGTCTGCGTGGGTTTTCCCCGGCGGCTCTGGTTTCCTCCCACCGTTCAAAAATGCACCAGGATTGTAGTTCATTTGGGTGTAATTGGACAACAGAGACTCATGGCCCGAAAGGGCCTGTTACCGTGCTATACGTCTAAATTTAAAAAAAAAAGAAAGACCAACCAACTAAACAACTGATTTTTAAAAACTCATGGGTTAAGGCTTTGGGAAGACCTTGGGTACCTCTAATGGGACTAATGAGTGAAAACCATTTTTAACACATTATGTTCGATTTGCAAGAACAGTGAATCATTGATTTAATGAAGATCTTCTCATTCCCCCATTCTCCAGCCAGAGAACAGTGGTCCGGAGTGTTGTCTGTACGACCTGGCAGCAGTGGTGGTTCATCATGGTTCAGGGTGAGCACTTGCTTTTCATTCTCTCTCACGGTGATTACACTTTGAAGACAAGTGTAATTAAACTGACCTGATGTGGAGTAAACTATTCTGGGAACTAAATGTGACAAACAGAGTGGTGAATTCTCTCCAAAGGTCCTCATCAGACATTTAACTTAAATAGTGAGCGTCGATCAAATGAAGATATTAACTTGATTCTGATGGGGAGGAGAATTAATTTACACATTCGATTCTTGAATATACTGTCATCCCTCCAGCAGTATCAACGGTTAATCAGGTTAATGAAATTACTAATGAGATAGTGTAAGGTAAAACATCATGAGATGGGAATGTGTAGGGAGTTACCCTGTACAGGGCAGTAACAAGAAGGGGAGGTGTCCTTGTACTCCTGTTAGGTAAAACATCATGAGATGGGAATGTACGGGGCAGTAACAAGATGTGAATGCATCCTTGTACTTACAAGATAAGAGAGACATTGATGGATTGAGAGGCAGGAAGCTAGCAGGGAAAGGATAGCAACAGTTTTAGTCATTGGACAAGTAATGATATGATGATGTTCTAAGCATGTATCCAAGGGTATAAAAAATCACCATTTTGCTGATAACGGCAGAATGCATTCTCCGACTAACTTTGTTAGTCGCAAGTGTTACAATCCGGTAATAAAGAACAAAGAACCCTGATTTCGACTCAGCCTGGTGTTTGTCTCACTCATTCATGAACAAAGCAGACCTAACAATTGCCCACTAAATGCAAAAACATTGAAACTGGGCAAACAGTCATAATCTTCATTTTTTTTTAACCTTTCCATCTGCACATGATTCTTAATGATTTTAAACAGTTATTTCAAGGCCTTCTAAGCGTTTTTATCATTATTGTAAAGCTGGGCCGACTTACAAAATCGCTTCCTATTTTGTATTCAGACCACATGTCTTGTGGATTAAAAATTGAATGTGTTTTTGGATGTATGTCAGTATAAACAAGTACATACATGACCAAATGGTCTGTCATCATTTCCTCTTGTCTTGCGACCTGCTATGGACTTTTTTTTCACTTTGTTTTTAGTAAGAGCCTTATACTGTTCTCTCTAGTAGTCAGCACTGACTAGTAACCTACACACCTGTCCCTCTAGAATTGTGGTACAAATGTTAATTTTGCACCTCCGTAGTTACAGGTTTGTTAGGAATGGACTTGTAAGAGTGAAACCTAACTCTCAACTGCTGTTACAAAACTGGTGACCACCTGGCTTCCTCTGTCTGCCCCAGGAGTAATGTGTTCACATGCTGGCCCGTACACAGCAGGTGTCAGAGTTGTGGAGGAGCATGGTGACCCGCTCTTTTCATCAGGAGGTAAACTGGAAATGACTGATGAAGGTGATGAGATCCAAAAGAATTGAGGACACTCAGACCCTTAAAGCTACTCTAAGCGTGGTAATGAATTAGTCACTTAACTGCTAACCTAAAGTAAACAACAGTCATCTTGAAAACCCACTGGACGCCATCTTTAGAGCCAGAGATTTATCACATGACCACATTGGTTACTTTCAGTTGAAATTGTCGCTCAGCAAAGTGATATTTTAAAAAATCCCTTATTGCTACCTGTAGTTAATATTTTTAAAAAATGTATTTGTATTTCAGGAAACCATAGAGAATAACATGTTTATGTGTGTTCTTTGATTGGAGTAGAATGAATCAGCAAATAACTTACAAAGAACCTTTTATATTCTTCATTGAAATTAAAGTTGAAAGATGGAGATAGAGGCTGCCAATTGGATAAAATTATTCTGGTGCCTGACAAGTTAAAGACCGTTTGGAAGGAGATTGTTCAATGTTAACTCATGCTGTCCTCTGGAGCATAAATTAGCAAATTAAATGTAGTGTTGAATTTTGTTTCAAGGTCTTTTGACTGAAAGAAGCACTTCATTTAACTTTCTGCTAATGTATCTCTGTTTTATGTCTGAATGAAGTGAATTTTGTGTAATATTGCACTTTATAACATGATGATTGAATTTTGATGAAGATCTACCGGGACCAATGCCTGAAGAGGGCGCACAAAATCAGTGAACCGGTGCGGACTCGAAAGGCCAACATGGCCTGTTTCCGCTCCGTAAATGGTCATACGGCTATATCAGTTGAGCACAAGGCTGCTTTAATGTTGCTGAAACCAGAGACCTCATCAGATGCATCTTGGCCAACATGTCGAGACTGGGGAAGCATTCGAGATGAGCTAAGAAACTTATACCCACTGAATGAGGAAAGATTATAGGAAGTTCAACTCTTTAGTTTTGAAATAAAGTGACTGGGGCCTATTCTGTAGAGGTGCACCCTTAATGGTTTTGGTAAGTTGCATCCAGGAGAATATTTCAGGGAATGCTTGACTACCAAAGATGAGGCAGGATAACTTGAGACATATGGAACCAACATTCTTGACTATAATGATCAGGCCTTTGAAATGAACATCTGACAGCTAATTGGAGTACAATTAAAACAAGAATACTTGTGAGGCTAGGTCACATATAATCTTTTCATACAATTTTACATGGACAGAATTTTCTATGAAGTAAATTCTAGGATCAAACCTAGGAGATTATACCCCCAAAAAAATCACATATAAAAAGATCACCTATGAAAAGCAATTTAGCTCAAACCTGTGAACCAAAGTAAAGGTTCACCACTTACCTGCTTAAATTCTCTCCTATGGTATCCGTTTTTGTTTGTTTAATGTGCACTGACAGATGAGAAAAGATCTGGTCATAATGGTCTAAACACTGCACATTGGAATTGGCAGATATATAGACAGTATTCATCCTGGAAATTATCTTGGGGAATCAAACTGAGCAACTGTTCCTGGACTATGTTTGGAGGCAGGTGATTTACCAAATACCAGCACGTTAATTGGGGTATGGGTGCAGTTCAGTGTGCAAGGCTGGAGCTGTCCTGTAAAGGATGGAGAAGTGTAAGGTGAGTCACAGGGAATTCTTTTGGGAGTCCCCTGGCCTGTGCTTGGACAAGGGTAACAAGTTTACTGCCATACACATTGTACTGATATTCTTGCTTGCTGCAGCCAGACAGGGAGTATGAGTCACTTGCTAAAATTCGGAGTCCATTCAGCTGCCCTTTCCTACATTCTCCAGTGTGGAAAACAGTTGAATAAAATTTGACACATGACTGATGAGTAATTGAAGGAATTGCAGAGAACTTCAGTGTGGAGGAATGAAGTTAGGAACTGAATTCAATGAAGGTAAACTACAACTCAGAAACAAGCCCATCAGCCTGCTACGTCCAGGCTGATCTTTTATCCATTTGCCTGCATTAGAACCATATTCTTCTATGCCTTTCCCATTGAAATGCCTCTTAAATGCAGTGATCACGTCTGATTGCACCACCCTATCTGTCACTGCATTCCAGATATCAATATATTTTAAAAAATTTAATCCTCAAGTTCCATTTAAAACTCCATCCTCTCACCTTAAATCTATGCTCTCTTCAGATAATCTTGCCACCAGAAAATGCTTCTGATAATTTTCTAACAAGTCACTCCCACAGCCTCCTTCACTCCAGTCTATTGAATCTCTCCTTATAATGAAAGTCCTCCAATCCCAGTCAACCTTCTGGTCAATCTGCTCTGCTCTCTCTCCAGTGCAATCACACCCTTAGCTGTCCAGTCTGCAATTTTGTAATGGTATTATTTTTGTATTTTAATTATTTGATTTTTAAATGAGAGATGTACAGAATGAGCCTGGCTTGATTGGATGATAAAATTGTGCATTTGCTATTTCAGTCATTATTCATTAATGTGAAGTGGGTTCCTCTCGCAGAGCACAAAGTCCTTCCAGTTTTTTTGCTTTAACCATAACCATATAACCGTTTACAGCACGGAAACAGGCCATGTCGGCCCTTCAAGTCCGTACCGGTTCACTTCAACAACTCCACCCATTGGAGGTTGTAGATCCATTGGAGGTCGTAGATCCATTGGAGGTCGTAGATCCATTGGAGGTCGTAGATCCATTGGAGGTCGTAGATCCATTGGAGGTCGTAGATCCATTGGAGGTCGTAGATCCATTGGCGATGATCTTCCAGAAATTGATAGACTCTGGAGAGATTCCAGAGGATTGGAAGGTTGCCAATGTGGTTCCGCTCCGAGGGACTGAAGGCCGTTCTGCGTACTCAGGAGTTCCAACATTTGCCCCGGTGCAATGTAGATACCTTCCCTCATGCTTGCTGCCCTTGTAGGTTGTAGACGTCATGGGGTTTGGCCTGGTGCTGGCAAAAAAGGCCAGGTTGGAACAGCATATTGTGTTTGCAATTATCACTGAGGTGTTTATTGCTTGAATGCAGCCACTTTGGATGAGGCAGACCAAATTGCACGTCATAGAACGGGTATCGTATAACATGATAGCAGGCCTTTGGTCCAATTTGCCCACGCTGACCAACATGTCCTACCTTCACTAGTCCTACCTACTTATCCATGTATCCATCCAGTTTTGTCTTAAACATTGCAATACCTGCTTCAGCCCCTTCCTTGTGCAATCCATTCCATACTCAGCACCCTCACTTTTTTTAAAAAAAAAGTGACCCCCTTGGGTTCCTGTTAAATCTCCCCACTGTCCTCGAGATACTCATTCTGTCAAAAGTCTGTTCACCTGATTTATTCATCTCATGATTTTGTACAGCCCTCACCTTCCTGTGGTCCAAGGAATAAAACCTTAGCCTGCCCAATTTCTCTTGATAGCTCAGGCCCCTGAGTCCTGGCACAATCCTCCTAAATCTTCGTTAACCCCTATCCAGCTTTATCAACATCTTTCCAGGAGTAAAGTTGAAATAAGCAAAAACTGGAGATGCACAGTAGGCTAAGCAGTATCTGTGGAAAGAGGAACTTCTCTATTCTGATTGAAGACTCTTCATCATATTGTAAAGCTGAGCTGACTTACAAAATCACTTCCTATTTTGTATTCAGACCACATGTCTTGTTGATTAAAAATTGAATGTGTTTTTGGATGTATTTCAGAATAAACAAGTACATACATGACAAAATGGTCATCATATAACCATATAACAATTACAGTACAGAACAGGCCATCTCAGTCCCTCGAGTCCATACTGATTTAAGTGATCTCTAGGTCCACCGACCTGCACCTTGCCCATAACCCTCCAATTCCTCACATCCATGCAACCTATCCAACCTCCTCTTAAATGACAAAATTGACCCTGCTGCAACCACCTCATTCCTCTCAGCCGCCACTCTCTGAGTGAAGGAGCTCCCTCTGATGTTATTTCTAAACTTTTGCCCCCTAACCCTTAACTCATGACCCCTTGTTCCAATCTCCCCTGCCCACAAGGGGAAGAGCCTATCCACATCTACCTTATTAATCCTCCTCATAATTTTATACACCTCTATCAAATCCCCCTCAACTTTCTACGCTCCAATGAATAAAGACCCAGTCTACTCAATCTTTCTTTGTATTCTAGATACTCCAATCCAGACAACATGTCAGTAAATCTTCTCTGCCCCCTCAGAACTAGGAAATAAGTAACCTTTTAAATTGCAGACAAGGTGAGATAGTGGGAAATTTATGGGCAGAACATCCTTCCTGCAATTTAAGTCTACAGTAACTTATTTATAATCCAGGGTTGAAGGAAATGCTTTTAGTCTGAAATGTGAACTTTCTCTTTCCACTGATGCAGTCCAATCTGCCCAGTGTTTTAAGCACTTTGATTTTATACCACGTGTGTATGTGGGTGAGAAAAATGAGTGTTTGAGCTTTTCATTTGCCCCAGATTATGTGGTGCTTGATTTTTCAATAATACAATTCTATAAAATAAATAAGGATAAATTAGAGCCCCTTTTTCCCAGGGAAGGAGTAGCAATCACTAGAGATGGGATGTTTACGTGAGATATTAGGGCAAGCTTTTTTTAAAAAAGAGTTGTGGGTTTCCGGAATGCATTTCCGGGGTGGCAGTAAGAAGGCATTTAAGAGACTCTTAAATGTACAAAAGAAAAATGAAGGGTTTACTTTTTTTTTGGTAGGTATAACCACATCAGGGGTTGAAGGGCCTGCACGGTGCCGCAATGCAAAGCTAAATACAAAGCTTACACAATCCTAAATTGCGCAATTTTACGAGGTAGATTGAAATTGAAAAATGTGTTCTGAGTGGAGCAGTAACTCTATTTTTCTTTGCCTCGTAGAGTTGGCTCAGGTCATTACACTGCATATGCAACTCACGAAGGGCGCTGGTTCCATTTCAATGACAGCACCGTTACGTTGACTGAAGAAGAAACTGTTATGAAGGCCAAGGCCTACATCTTGTTTTATGTGGAACGGCAGACCAAATCAGGATCAGGCACCAAACATTAATGCAACCTAACACTTTTTATATGCAAGTGTTTCCCAGCAAATACTGAATTGGAATGCGCACAAACAGTTCTACATTTCCACAAGTACTTGATAGCTCAAGACTTCTTTTCATCTTGCACTTTTAAATTGCTGATCAGAATTCTGTTTATTGTAACATTACTCGAGCTGATTCAGCGATTGAGGACGCCTGGTCTAATTATAACCTTTCACAGAATATTTTGAAATCTGTCGTGGTTGTTGATCAAGAATTTGGTCGCTCTGACAATTAAATTTTAAAGATGGTCTCTTTCATGTAGATTGTAGGATAGCATTGGTTGCCTTCAAGGTGCATTTACATCAGGATTGATTCAAACCGATTGCATAACTTTGTGACTTCCAAATTAAATCAACATTCAGCTTTTAAGTAAACCTCCCTGTGGTGGACAGAATGATAGAATGGTTTGTGTAACTGCCTAAAAACACAAGAATGTGTGTGAGCAGCAGGCTGTTATTATTTTCTTTGCTCCATCCAGCAAGTTCTCTGTATATTCAGGACCCCTGTGATCTCTGTGTTATCATTTATACAAAGTGTGAATGTACCTCGACTCTGCAGTGCTATACCTTGAACACTTGCCCAAGATTTTTTTATCGATTGTCCTATTTTTGTTCCCGTTTCTCGTGCGACCATTGTAAACTGGTGACCCAGAGCAAAGAGATTCTGCTCCACCCTCACCTGTGTTGCACAATTGAATCTGCTTTTACATTTTAGTTCGGATACTCGACTATGGTTTTAAAAATATAGTGCCATTTTCCTGATGCATTGTGAGACACTATTCAATCTTTCAGAAAACAAGTTTTTTTTTTAAAAAAATGATGGATCAAAAAAATAAACCAAACGGAGTTTTTAAGCATTTATCCCAATACTTTGCTGGGCAGAGTTGGGTTTACGTACGATTGTCCGCATCCCTCAGATTTGGCTGGGAGATTGGCTTTTAATGTTCAGTTTTTAACCTGATCAGAAGAAATGGAAAGATGCCAGGTTACTTGAGAGGAAACTGGGCAGAGCGGCCTATCTTTAATACAATGTGCGTGCAACTTACAAGAGTGGAATACAGCGTTCAGAAGACGTTACTCCTGTAAAATGGTATATTTTCATGGCAGAATGAAGTCCTTTTTAATCTCATTAATTCTGCAACGATAGCTCAAGTAGTGGTTTTGGAACTGAACGTTTAAATCACACGATGAGATGAAATGTTGGACTTGCATGTGGATGTACTGTACCAAACGGCAGCTGTAGCAAGAAAAGGCAACACAAGCAGTTTGGTTTTCAACAGATCAGTCTCTTAAATGGGAAGTACACATTCTAAACTTGAATCTGAATATTACAACTGTACAAACATATTTAAACATTAAAATTTTTTGGTTGCAAAATATGAACTGACATTGTAATAACATGAAATTTATTCAGTTTAAACCCCACAAAAAAACTGATTGTATATGTACTATAATGGCTGCTTTTAATATGGTATGTATATTAGTAAATGTTCATGCACTGTTTCACTGATAGTAAAGTCCAGTGTTAATTATGCAAAACTTTGTATTTTATCTTTAATTATGTTTTTCATAAACCCCTCTCTACAGTTTTTTTTACATTTAAATGTCATCTCGGATACTGTACTTGTTAATAATAATTAGCTTGTGATCTTGGGATTTAAGGCCATAAGACACAGGAGCAGAAACGGGCCATTCAGCCCATCAACTCTGCCCCACCATTTAATCATGGTCTGATCCATTTTCCCACTCAGCCTCACTGCCTGGCCTTCTCCCCACTACTTTTGATATCCTGGCTAATCTAGAACTAGGGGAGATGTCTGCATCCCTCAGAGGCAATGAATTGCTAAGATTTGGCTGCGAGATTGGCTTTTAATGTTCAGTTTTTAACCTGATCAGAAGAAATGGAAAGATGCCAGGTTACTTGAGAGGAAGTCACTTGCCACTCATCTGAAAAGGACATTGGCTTGGAATCTTCTCGACAAGGATTTTGTGAGTTTCTAAATAGTCTGTCATCCCCGGTCTCTCCCACCTACTTCGTGAACTACTTTCCATCAATTTGAAGCCTGTGTGTCAAAATTGGATTATCTGAGGCTGAACTTTGAACGAGCTTTCCAGAATTATGCCTACCCACAGTTGGGAGTTGTTAGATAAATGATCTTTTATGGGGGGAAAAATTACGACCGTCTGTGACCCTCCCTAGGTCTAGTAATGTGGAGATTCTAATTCGACAAGGGAATGTGTGCAAATGTATTTCTCCAATGTAATTTCCAAAGTGAGGGCCCGAAGCTGGGCCTACACAGGCACAACAATCGAGTGGTGGCAAAATCTGTGTCTGGGGTCATTAACACCAGAAACAGGTTGGTGCAATATAACTTTTTGCACCAGCTGAACCTCACACCACAAAAATGACACAAAACAAAGCTGAAAATTTCAAAAATGTGCTTTAGGTGTGGAGATTGGAACTTTTGTCCACTCCACCTGGCTACTTACAAAGGTGAGACCCTTCTGTAGAACTGGGGGACATTTTTTGGAAAAAAAAATTACAAAAGTGGATTTTCCACAAGATCTGGAGTTGTACCTTTTGAGAGATCATTGGAAATGTGAGTTTTCGACTGTCCAAATATCAAAATCAGTTTGTGAAGGTCATAGCCAGAAAGTGTATAATGGTTACGTGGAAGTCTGACACCCAAGTAAATACCACACGGTGGAATATGGAAATGCAGAGTTGCATTCCCTTGGAAAAAATCACCTACAATCTAAGGGGGGGGGGGGGGGGGGAAACATTTGTTAAAGTGTGGCAGCCATATCTGAAGTACATGGGTATGTCCCTTGACTAACTCACCCTCCCTGTGAAATATGGATCTTATAAAAGGCTGTCTTAGTAGGGAAAGGAAATGGAACATGGCACAGGTGATGCACGTGTTTTCCTTTTTAGTCCTTTTAGTTTCGCGGTTTTATTTCTTACTTGGGCTATTTATTTAATTAGGTTGTCCCTTGAGGTCTTTGGTGGGGGCTCTGAACTCCACTTGTATTTGTATAATGTATAATCAGTATTGGGGGGGGGGATAAAGGAGGGGGCGGGACAAAACAGATTCTGTACATTCCGTGAATGTTCATAAAGATTGTATCGTTGAAATGATTGAGTCTAAAAAATCAAAATAAAATATTTTAAAAAGTTTAGATAAATTAGATAAGGTGTTATATTATTAATTAAAATATTATTTTAAATATAACACCGTCTGGTATGTAACATAATGTAACATAAGGTTTGGGCGCCCTATTCAAAATTTCTGTTACTGTGAATAGCTAAGCGATTAAAAGCTGACCTGATTTCCAAAAGACAAAGTTAAAGATGACACATTTCTTCAATATTTTAAGCAAAGTTACTTTTTTTTTTATTTCCATCTTTTACAGTTTCAAAATAAAAAAAGAAGGAAAAGCCCCCGAAGCAAAAGTTTGGGCCCCCTGCAGGATCCGTACTTAGGGACATCCCCTTTGGCAAGTATTACAGCTCGTAAATGCTAAGAGTCCTTCAATTCTTGTTTGGGGGAATTTCCACCCATTCTTACTTGCAAAAGGCTTCTGGTTCTTTGAGATTCTTGGGGCGTCTTGCAGGCACTGCTCTTTTGAAGTCTATCCGCAGATTTTCGACGAGGTTTAGGTCAGGGGACTGTGAGGGCCACAGCCAAACCTTCAGTGCCTCTTGATGTGGTCCATTGTGGATTTTGAGCTGTGCTTAGGTCCGTATCATTATCCTCTTTTCCTCTTCAGTTTTTTTTTGTAGATGGTGCGATGTTTGCTTCCAGAATTTTCTGATGGCGTTATGTAATCTTTTAACCGAAATTCTGAAAACCAAACATTTGTTGTCTAGACACTGAAGTTTGTGTTTGATGACCTGACGAGACCCACGCTAAACTTGTGCTTGAATATCCTGTGTCGGAAATTAGTGGAACCCTAAGGAATCCTTTACAGATGCCCCCCCTCCCCCAGTGTTGCCGTAACCCCCTCCCATTCAGTGCTGCTACAAAGACCCCCCAGCCCATCTGGCATCTGAATTGGAAGCTCAGATGGGCAGTAGGTTTGAGGCGAGGATCCGTGGTCAGGAGTTCAGATGGGCAGGCAGCTGGGGCGTCGGGTTTGGAGAGGTGGCCAGCCAAGACGTCAAGGGTTTAGATGGGCGGGGGTCCAGGGTGAGGATACGCAGCTGGGAGCTCAGATGGGCGGGCTGACAGGAGCTCTGCTCTGAAGGGGCACTGCTGGGGCGAAGATCCACTTTCAAGGTGTCGGAAGCTCTGATGGCCACTGAAAACACCCCCGTCCAGCACTGCCGCCTCAAACCCCACACGGCCCAGAGACCCTTCTAGTTGGAGTGTTTGTTTGTTTTGCACAAATCTGAAATCAGTGCAATTTAAAAATATTTTTAGAAACTTTTGATTATACTGTTGAAGTACTTGAGAAGCAGCCATGAAGAAAACTAAAGCTCAACTAAAGCTTATCCAAAGAAAACGTCTACTAAACAGTTGACAACTACTGAAGAATCTGGGCCTACCTTGCAAGTGAAGCCTCCAGGCTCAATTTCTTCTCCCAGTCTGCAACGCCAGTCCTCTGCTAGGATTAATACAGCGCCAACTTCACGAACTGCTGCGGAAGATGGTGCTGGTGCCCGATGTTGACCTCCCAATCAAGAGCTATTGCACATGTGCGTTACACCCAGTTTGGCCCAGGCTGCGGGGGGACCTGACCTCCCTTGGTCCAGTGATCCTGGACTGATTTGGGGGGGGGGGGGGGAGGAGTCTGTACCTGTAGTCGATTTGAAGCGAATTCGGTATTGACAGAGGAGGAAGAGAAAGAGCAAGTTATGGAGGAGGAGGATACAGTCATCTATAAGGGTAGGCCCATGGTGAAGCAAACTTTAAAGTTTAAGTCTGACCCTCACCATTCAGAGTCAACTTTATCTCTTGATTTATCCAAGCAGATGGAGAACTTGGCTATTCAAATCAGTCAAGGGTTTTCAGTTATGAAGGAACAATTTGCGGATGTGAAGGGGGAAATATCTTCTATTAAATTGGATGTGGCAAAATGTTTGAAAGTGGTGGACAAGGTTCAGGATAAATTTGAGAAGATTGAAGAGGAATTTATTGATTGTAAAGATGATGGGACAGATGGAGGATTCGTTTACTGGGAGATTCAGAAAAGTGACTTACTGAAGAAGATCAATGCCTTGGAGAATCAGAGTCGGAGAAATAATGTTAAAGTAGTTGGTCTTCCGGAAGATTTTGAAGGTCTGGGCCTGGTCCAGTTTTTTCAGAAGTGCATTCCCGAGGTTTTTGGAACAGCATATTTTCCAAATGGTCTGCAACTGGACAGACCAGACCTCATAGAGCAATAAGAATGGAACCGCTTCCTGGTCAAGCTCCATATTTTATTTTGATGAGATGTTTGCGTCACCAAGTCAGAGAGTTGATTGTCAGAGTTTCTGTTCAAAATGTGAGAAGTAATCAGGGCCCTTTAGTAGTTGGTCTTTTTTTTTAATGCTGATTTGAGTTGTAAGGAATTCAATTCAGCTAAGGCCATCTTGTGGAAGAAAGGATACAAATTTGCTTTTTGGTATCTTGCCGTACTTAAAGTTTTTTATGGCGATCATCAATCTCAGTTCTTCACTGATGATGCTGAAGCTCTTGCATTTGCTAATTCTTTACCCGATAAGATCGTGTTATATGGCGAGCTCTCCACTGGCCACCGTGACAGAGACGAGGTACAAGGACTGCCTAAAGAAATCTCTTGGTGCCTGCCGCATTGACCACCGCCAGTGGGCTGATCTCGCCTCAAACCGTGCATCTTGGCGCCTCACAGTTCGGCAGGCAGCAACCTCCTTTGAAGAAGACCACAGAGCCCATCTCACTGACAAAAGACAAAGGAGGAAAAACCCAACAACCCAACTCCAACCCACCAATTTTCCCTTGCAGCCGCTGCAACCGTGTCTGCCTGTCCCGCATCAGACTTGTCAGCCACAAACGAGCCTGCAGCTGACGTGGACATTACCCCTCTATAAATCTTCGTCCGCGAAGCCAAGCCAAAGAAGAAAGAAAGACCCGATAATAAGCAGGTGCAAAGTCAGGAAAGGTTCCCTCAAACAGCCTGTTCTTGTTCCGAAAGGGAAGAATGGGAAGCGAGAGATGGAATCTCAACCAGTTGATTGATGATAAGCAGGTTAATCGAGATTTGGAAGAAGCATTTCACATGATTCTTCTATCTTATTTTTTGCTGTTTTGCTCTGAGTGGTCCGGTGGGGGGGTGTAGTTCGGCTACTGATCCTTCCAAAGTCATCGGCCACCTTGCAGCATTGGTCACTCTCGAATGATTGGGGGGGGGGGGGGGGCTAATACTATTATAGTATTCTCTTTTTCTTTCAGGAGATCCTTGGTTTTGTTTGTGTTGTTGCCATGGGGAGGTGCTTCCCCATTTCTGGTGGGGTGTTTATAGATTTAAATTTTGCTACTTATAATGTTAATGGGCTTAATAATCTGATTAAGAGAGAAAAAAATTGATGTTGCTTTTTTTTGCAAGAGAAACATTTGACTAATAAGGAACATCAGAAATTAAAATTCTAACTCCAAAGCAAGAGGTACTGCTATTTTGATTAATAAAAAGTTAGCTTTTAAATTGGAATCAGTTTTTGAGTCAGTGGGTAGGCTTTTGGTTGTTAATTGTAAAAATTCTGAATATTAGACTTTAATGAATATTTAATGCTCTAAAATAGACGATGAGCGATCCATGTTGGACTCTTTTTTTTAATTTAAATCAAGATTTGACAAAATTATGGTAGGAGATGATTTTAATTGTTGTTTAGGAAAAGTGCAGAGAACAAAACAAAGGACTCTACATCACCTTTGTTGACCTCACCAAAGCCTTCGACACCGTGAGCAGGAAAGGGCTTTGGCAAATACTAGAGCGTATCGGATGCCCCCCAAAGTTCCTCAACATGGTTATCCAACTGCACGAAAACCAACAAGGTCGGGTCAGATACAGCAATGAGCTCTCTGAACCCTTCTCCATTAACAATAGCGTGAAGCAAGGCTGCGTTCTCGCACCAACCCTCTTTTCAATCTTCTTCAGCATGATGCTGAACCAAGCCATGAAAGACCCCAACAATGAAGACGCTGTTTACATCCGATACCGCATGGATGGCAGTCTCTTCAATCTGAGGCGCCTGCAAGCTCACACCAAGACACAAGAGAAACTTGTCCGTGAACTACTCTTTGCAGACGATGCCGCTTTAGTTGCCCATTCAGAGCCAGCTCTTCAGCGCTTGACGTCCTGTTTTGCGGAAACTGCCAAAATGTTTGGCCTGGAAGTCAACCTGAAGAAAACGGAGGTCCTCCATCAGCCAGCTCCCCACCATGACTACCAGCCCCCCCACATCTCCATTGGGCACACAAAACTCAAAACGGTCAACCAGTTTACCTATCTCGGCTGCACCATTTCATCAGATGCAAGGATCGACAACGAGATAGACAACAGACTCGCCAAGGCAAATAGCGCCTTTGGAAGACTACACAAAAGAGTCTGGAAAAACAACCAACTGAAAAACCTCA
Source organism: Narcine bancroftii (assembly GCF_036971445.1). Lineage (NCBI taxonomy): Eukaryota > Metazoa > Chordata > Chondrichthyes > Torpediniformes > Narcinidae > Narcine > Narcine bancroftii. The sequence goes on along the minus strand of NC_091479.1, from coordinate 21,861,765 downwards.
CAAAGATAAGCGTATACAGAGCCGTTGTCATACCCACACTCCTGTTCGGCTCCGAATCATGGGTCCTCTACCGGCATCACCTACGGCTCCTAGAACGCTTCCACCAGCGTTGTCTCTGCTCCATCCTCAACATTCACTGGAGTGCCTTCATCCCTAACATCGAAGTACTCGAGATGGCAGAGGCCGACAGCATCGAATCCATGCTGCTGAAGATCCAGCTGCGCTGGGTGGGTCACGTCTCCAGAATGGAGGACCATCGCCTTCCCAAGATCGCGTTATATGGTGAGCTCTCCACTGGCCACCGTGACAGAGGTGCACCAAAGAAGAGGTACAAGGACTGCCTAAAGAAATCTCTTGGTGCCTGCCACATTGACCACCGCCAGTGGGCTGATATCGCCTCAAACCGTGCATCTTGGCGCCTCACAGTTCGGCGGGCAGCAACCTCCTTTGAAGAAGACCACAGAGCCCACCTCACTGACAAAAGACAAAGGAGGAAAAACCCAACACCCAACCCCAACCAACCAATTTTCCCCTGCAACCGCTGCAACCGTGTCTGCCTGTCCCGCATCGGACTTGTCAGCCACAAACGAGCCTGCAGCTGACGTGGACATTTACCCCCTCCATAAATCTTCGTCCGCGAAGCCAAGCCAAAGAAGAGATCTATTATTCGATAAATCTCCAAAACCAAAATGACTAAACAGTTAATAGTGTTAAAGAAACATATGAATTTGATAGTTAGATGGAAAAAGTTAAATCCTAAGGAGAAAGATTTTTCATTTTATTCGTTCCGTCACGTCTCTTATTCTAGAATGTGTGTGCGTTTTAAAAAAAAATGTATGTGTGTATGCTTATATAACCGTTTACAGCGCGGAAACAGGCCATATCGGTCCTTCGAGTCCGTACCGGTTCACTTGAACTACACCACTAGTTCCCCCCCCCTCCCATTCTCCACCCATAACCCTCCAACCCCCTCATATCCATGTACACATCCAACCTTCTCTTAAATTACAGAAAGGGCCCGGCCGCAACTATCTCTTTTGGAAGATCATTCCATTCTGCCACCTCTCTCTGAGTGAAAAAGCTTCCTCTAATATTTATCTTAAAAATTTTTCCCCCTTACCGTTAACTTATGCCCTCTTGTTCCAACCTCCCCTGCCCTCAGGGGAAAGAGTCTATTTACGTATAGTCTATCTATTCCCTTCATAATTTTAAATACCTCTATCAAATCCCCTCTCAGCCGTCTACGTTCCAATGAATAAAGTCCCAGTCTCCTTTAATCTTTCTCCGTACTCTATATGCTGTAAGCCAGGCAAAACCCTCTCCACCTTATCCATATCCTTTCCATAATTTGGAGATCAGAACTGATCTCCTCACCCCCCTGTTTCTTATATTTAGTATAGGCCTCCCTCTTGTCCTGAACCAACCTCTTAATTTTTCTAGAAAACCACAGCTCCCTTAAAATTTTGGGCTTGCCTTTCAGCCGGAATGGAACATAAAGATCCTGTACTCTCAAAATCTCACCCCTAAATGCCCTCCAAATTTCCTCTACATGCTTTCCAGCAAAAAGATCAGCCCATTCAACTCTCTGCAAATCCCTTCAAATCTGGCCTTCCCCACTCGAAGACCTTTGACTTCGGACCCGAATTATCCCTTTCCGTCATTAAGCTAAAGCTTTTCGATTATCACTGGATCCGAAGTTCTCCCCAACGCTCACCTCAGTCACCTGCCCTATTTCATTCCCTAACAACAGATCTAACACTGCTCCCCCTCTAGTGGGCATCTCCACATACTGCTGCAAAAAGCAGTCCTGAACACATTGTATGAACTCGAAGCCAACCTGCTCTCTCGCTGACTGTGTTTCCCAATCTATGTTAGGAAAATTGAAATCCCCAACCATCACCACCCTATTTCACCTGCATATCTCACCTATTTCCTTGCACATTTGCTCTCCTCGTTCCCTTTCCCCATTTGGAGTCCTATAGTATACCCCTATAATAGTAACCTCACTCATCTTATTTCTCAATTCTACCCACACTGCCTCTCTTGACGAGCCCTCCAGTCTATCTTGCCTCAGCACTGCTGTAATATCCTCCCTGGCATGTAATGCCAAACTTCCCCCTCTTACTCCAACAATGCTGTCACATCTAAAGCTGCAAAATCCTGGAATATTTAACTGCCAGTCACAACCCTCCTTCAACCAAGTCTCACTAATGGCCACAATGTCATAATGCCACATGTCAATCCACACCTTTAGCTCATCCAACTTCCTTACAACACTCCTTGCATTGAAATAAATACATCTCGGGGATCTCCTGCATCCTACCTTCTGCCTATCCTCCTCTCTACCATTCTCACAATCTTCACTGCAACATCTATTTATTACTTCCTGCTGTTCCACCCTCAATTTATTTAAATATGCCTCTTTCCTTTGCCTACAAACCCTCTCCCTGCTGTCCTGCCTAACTTGAACCCCTGTCCCCAACCATACTAGTTTAAAACTCCCCTGGCAGCCCTAGCAAATGCCCCCACCAGGAGACTGGTCCCTCTGGGATTTTGATGTAACCCATCGTTACGGTATCGGTCCCATCTCCCCCAAAAGAGATCCCAGTGGTCCAAGAACTTGAAACCCTGTCTCTTACTCCACCCCCTTAGCCACGTGTTTAACCTCCACGTGGCACAGGAAGCAATCCAGAGGTTACCCCCTTAGCGGTCCTTTTTCTAAGCTCCCTATCCAACTCCCTATACTTATTCTGCAGGACCATTTCCTCCTTCCTTCCAATGTCATTGGTACCAACATGTACCACAACCTCAGGTTCTTTACTCTCCCCTTTTAGGATGTTCTGAATGTGCAATAGTCACATCCTGGACCCTGGCTCCAGGGAGGCAAACCACCATTTGGTTTTCCTTATTGTGTCCACAAAAACCTCTGTCAGTCCTTCTGACCATTGAATCACCTATAACTATCGTCCTTTTCTTCATCCCTACCTTTCTGGGCCACAGAAGTTGGCACCACACCTCTGCCCACCTTAGTCTGACCATCCCCCTCCTCAGTACTCAAGGTGGAAGACTGATTTCTGAGGATTTCAGACTCTGGTGCTTTCACTTGAGCCTGACCCCCTCCCTTTCCTCCTACTAACGGTAACCCACTGCACCTCCTCCCATGGCCCCAGTGGGACCACCTGCCTCTAGCTCTTGTCTACGATAGCCTCACTTTCCCTAACCAGTGAGAGGTCATCGAGCTGCAGCTCAAGTTCCCTAACTCAGTCCCTTAGACACTGCAGCTCAGCACATTTTGTGCACACGTGGATGTCCGGGAGACGTGAAGACTCCACGACTTCTCAGTAGAAAAATGCCCTCACACTCATCCTGCCTCCTTCTCTTCTCACCTGACAAAAGTAAACAGATATATATTAAATTGAATATGACTGTCTTACCTTTAGTCCAGCACGCTTATCCTCAGCCTCTGTTCGCTCAAGCCAAAGCTTCGAAGACCCACTCCTTCACTGGGCCACTCACTCAGTGGGCTGCTCCTTTGTCTTACCCACCTTTTATGGCCCTTGGCCAATTAACACCACGACATCCCGTAGCTCCTCCTCAGTGATCACCCGAGCTCTGAATATATGTGTGAATATGTGTGTATGTGAGTATATATATATATATATAATATGTGCATATGTATGAATGTATGTGTTTATATTGTGTAATTGCATATATGTGTGTGTGTATATGTATAACCCCCTTCCCTACTGTTATGATCCCAGAGGACTCTGGGACAACCACATGACCCTCCTAGAACTGCAAGCGGCCCTGAACCTCTCGGAGCCAGCCTGTCTGGCTTCAGCAGAGCTCTAGTATTTCAAATGAGATCTGTTTTAAAGTGTTTGTACGTGACTTGCACTAAAAAACCTGCCCCAATTTATCTTCCCAAAATATATCTATTTATATAATATAAAGTACAACATGATCAGTCACACTACCAAAACGGTGAATCCAGACTCCTTCCATTTGAGTCAAAACAACCTGTTTCCTCACTCACAACAATCTTATACTCACTTAACTATTCTCATTAACATACATTTTGACCAGGGGTTCCCAAACCTTTGCATACCACTGGTCAAATCTGGAAAAAAAAAATTTTCAACTAAGTTGCTGACGTACAGCTACTTTTCAGTGCCAGGTATCTGAATTTATTAGGTCGCACCTCAAGTTAACTCCACTGCCATCCAAATCGTTGATAGAGCCCCCTGCGACCCAATCACTGGACACAGGCCTCCAATCAAAAGAGCATTCTGGTGCCTCTATCCTCTGCCTCCTTCCACTAAACCAGTTGTCACACCGTTAGGCCAGCTCACCTTCGATTCCATGTGATTAAACCTTCCAAACCATATGGGTTTCAAACTCCTTCCCCACTCACATACCACCTTATGTAATCCCTTTCTAACCACAGAGCACGTATGGCATAAAGAAAACCAGTTTGAAACTTACCCCATAAGGTGCAAATTGCCACATGCGACTCCATTTTGACTATCCCCAGTCAGTCCATGTCTATCCAAATGCTGATTGATCCTATCCCTTCGAATCCCATCCAGCGATTTTGCAACCACTCGCATCAAGCTCACCGGTCTGCGGCTTCCTGGCTTGCCCTGCTGTCTACAACCGGGACCAATGACGATGAAAGATCTCACCAATGGCCTCTGCGGTTGATTCCCACAAGGTGAGAGGATGCAATTCATCAGTCCCTGGGGGATTTGCCCACTGTAATACGAAGAACTCCTCTCTGGTCGTTCTAACCAAGTGCAGCACCTTGCCCTTCCTTTCCATGATCCCCACTGATGAGAACATTCAAAATCCCACCGTTTCCTAACAGCCTTGCTACTCCTCAATGAAATCATCACCCATTTTACTCTTAATATACCTGTAATAATCCCTTGGGGTTCCCCTTTACCCTGCCTGTCAGCTCCACCTCATGTCCTGATTTCTCTCGAGCACGCATTTTCGGAAAGTATTACATGAAGTAGTAAATGGCTGGGTGTGAGATCACCTCTATCCCATCTCTAGTCACACACGTGGTATGAAATAAGAATCTGAGCAGCGCCTCTGCGTCTGTTGTAACGCTCATTTATGGAGCGATCCATTCACCGAAACTCCATGAGCCCTGCAATTTATTGATCTTCAAATATTCTCTATAAAAATCACAATGTATCAGTCTGAAATACACTTACTGACACTATAACTGCTTCCGACTTGTTCACTCGTATGACAAGAAATTCCCCCGCCCCCCCCACCCCCACTTCCAAGTATGAGCTATGTCAGGCCAATTTTGCATCCTCTTGGCTACCACATCTTGGATTTCACTGTCCGGGACTTTGTCTCGTGTTTGCCCACGTCCACGTGAACTGTAGTTTAATTCATTTTCTCCTCAATAAAACTCAGACTCGGGGGAGACACAACTTTTGCCTGACAACTTCTTATCAAGTTTCTGGTTTGTATATCCTCTCCCTTGAAAGGTTTTCATTAATTTCCTCACCAGCCGATACTTTCTTATCCCTGCTGCCCTTTTCGAATAAGAGAACATTCAGGTCGCTCACTAATAAGAGGGCCCCAACAACTTCTCTTGTATCCTGCAGCATCCGGGTTAAATCCTGTCCTGCCCTGGGGTTTTATTGCCCTGTAGGCAAAACCAATACCTTTAACATTTCCTCCTTCCTGACACGTTCCAGAATATCAGCAGACCCTTTCCGCTCACTCTCCAGCGTCCAGGTTCTTCCTCGAGAGTACTGATAAGAAAAATTAATTTACAATCCTGCTCCTGTTCCCAGGCCTCTCACACATTTCCCCTTCTGGTCCCCAAGGGAACCTATTGTTTCACAAGCTACTCTCTTGCTTCAATTCACAAATGTTTGGGTTCTGTAATACTACTGAGCAGGGACATTTCATTGTCCTCTTTTAGCACTTGTAATTTCTTTCCTACATCTAATGAACCTCGCTCAATGCCGATACCTGACACATTGCCTTCTTGTTTCAGATCAAACCTTCAGTGTCCTTTGTAAACTCAGATCCCCTCATTGAAAAGACCCAGCATTGACTGAGGGGAACTCCACTTTCTAGTCCAAACAACCTCCGTGGACCACGCTTCTCAGCCACCAGGTCATGAGGTCTACTCTTGGATTGGTGGAGAAAAAAAATCACATGATCCTCTTCAACACAAAAGGCCTGCTGATACTGTGGTTGAAGTAAAGCGCAATGTCAAAAATTCAACAGGTCAAACAGTGTACCAAATATAGCAAATATAAAGGCACATAACCAACGTTTTGTGCTTGAGCCCTTCATTAAAGTATGTTAGCGCGGTAACAGGCCATTTCGGCCCACTAACCCACACCGCCCAATTAACCTACACCCCCTGTACGTTTTGAAGGGTGGGAGGAAACCAGAGCCCCCGGGGAAAACCTACGCAGACACGGGAAGAAGGTACAAACCCCTTATAGACAGCACGGATTACGATCTGTGCCACATGCTGGGCAGGGCAGGAATAGCAGGTGAGTTGGAAATGAATGCATGGCAGCGCAGGAGGGAGGGTTTCAGATTCCTGGGGCTTTGGAACTGGTTCTGGGGAAGGTAAAACCAATACAAACAGAATTGGCCACACCTGGGATCAATGTCCAAGGGGGATTGTTGAGAAGGGTTTAAAACGAAACTAGCAGCGAAACGGAGTACAAATGTCAAATAAACACATGAAAGATTAGAGTCGCTCAGTGTGGAAACGTGCCCTTTGGCCTGACTGGCCAACAAAATCTCCCATCCATATTAGTGCCACCAGTAAACATTTGGCCCATACCCCCCCACGTGTCCTTATTTTGTCTTAAAACTTTACAATATCGGCCTCGACCATCTCCTTCCATCCACCAACGTTCCCTCTCATTTTCAGTGGCCAATGTGTGCAAAAATCTTATGCTGTGCCAATTTTTTTTCCTGACAGAGGTAGGTGCGGATTGAACGCTCGTGCAAAGGTAACCATGAAAGTGTTTCAAGATCATTTTGGCCTAGCTGATCGCTCCTGCAAATAAAACTGTACCGGGATGGTTTATATAATGCAGGTGAGCTGACAAACCATCCAGATGCTCAATGTGAAAATCTTCACACCCAGCCCAGTTTGTGTAGGTTCACAAAATATTTGACATAAAACAACCTTTTTTGTGCACTGGTTGCAAAATATAACTGCGCGCAAACATCTGAGGGGGAACAGTGCCCCCCGCCCTCTGTGTACAAAAAAAGTGACCCCCTCGGGGTCCTGCTAAATCTCTCCCCCCCCCCCATCTTAAACTTGTGTCTTCTAGTTACTGATTTCCATACTCCTAATGACTCCTTAATTATTAGAATCTCAAAGGCCATTGAACGTAATGTGATCAGTGAACTTGCAGCACTTTGATTAAAGATGGGATCAGGGCCATTGTGAGAGCAAATGGAAGATCAAAGGAGTAGTAAAAGGGGGGTGTTAGGAATCACCGGTGGGAGTCATCTACAGACATTTAAATATTCTTCTTTGGCTTGGCTTCGCAGACGAAGATTTATGGAGGGGGTACCCCCTCCATTTAAATATTACAGTTGGCATAAACCCACTGATGCATGTGAGGACAGAACAGCTGTTGTCACTGGGGGCTTTAACGTGCACATAGATTGGGCAAATCTAGTCAGTCGAGGAAGTTCAAAGAATGTGTAGCTTTCTTGAACAACATGTTACCGAATCTACAAGGGAGTACACTGTCCTAGTTCAATGAGACAGGTAAAATGAATGATTTTGTGATGAGGGATCCTCTCGAAAAGAGTGATCCCGTTATGATTGCATTTCTCGTGCAAATGGAGGGAGCAATAGAAGTGTATTAACAAGGGAGAAGACAACAGGAGCAGGGGAGTCACAGTGAAGTCTGGGGTCACAGACTATATGGCGGGGCAGTGGAAGACTTTCAATGAGAGAGGGAGCACAGGGTAGAGGGGGCGAGCAGGGCCTCAATAAATTAGAGCTGCCAGTACAATAAACCAGTGTTGAATTCACTCCCGTAGTGTAGGTCTCTTTGAACGTAACCTCTCCAGCGGTGACAGCTGCTACAGGGTGATCGACTATTTACTTTCTGGAAGCTTGAATCCGCTGGCCATCAACTCAAGTATCTCCCAGTCTTCATCCGCAAAAATGAATGCTGCCTACCGTCCTGTTAATGCTTCCTCGGCTCACACTGGCTTCAGGTGTGGCCCTCTCCATACAGTCTGCCCATGGAGCACCTCCTCTCCTGGCTGGCTTTCTTGATCAACCAAAGTGCCTGTTTCACCAACACTGATGCGGTGTCTTCTCATAGAAACGATTCCCATGTAACGCAGGATTTGACCAGTGAACTCAGAGCATGTTGGTGAGGTTGAGCCTTCATCAGATGTTCTTTGGAGTTAACTTCTAATTGCAAATTAAATTCTGTTTGGGTAAGGAATGTGTATTCAAAACAGTCTGGAATAAAAGAATGCTTCGGTCTGCATGGCAGGAGGTATAAATCAAAGATTTCAACGTGTTGTTAATATTCTGAGAGAGCTTGCTGTTCATTGCGGGAATCCACGTCACCGAATCGAGAGCAATGCTGAATTCAAGAGGAGGTGCAGGCTTCTAAATTTAAACAGCAGTTGTCACCCTCAGACAAGGCCACATTCCTAATCCATATATGTCCATGTAAGTGTTTAAGTAGAGTGGATAGGGCAGATTTCCCAGACATAGCTTCGTGCCCTGCTTCGTGGAACGTGGATGCAAGCGCTTGCTTCCAATGCAGCTGACAGATTTAAACCGGGAATGTCTGCTCCACATCTTCTCGTTTCTGGATAAGGAGAACAGGAAGAGCATGTCGAGGACCTGCCAAGTTCTGCGGGAAGTCTTCTATGACCCCGCTCTGTGGTCCCTGCTGTGTTTCTCTTCACTGTCAGAACTCAAGAAGGACAACTTCCTGCTGAGCCCTGCGTTACGTTCCCTGTCAATCTGCTGGCACACCAGCCAGGTGAAAGTCTGTAACATCGAGGACTGGGCCAAAAGCAGCTTCCAGAGGGACATCTGCAGTCGTCACCACACTCTGGTCAACGGCTTCTTGGCTGAAGTCAGCTGCAGGTCGGTCAGAAGACAGGAAGCATCTCTCCCAGCTGTTTCTATCTGTGCACATCGGTTAAAGTGTATTTACTTGTTTTCCCCGAGAGGGTGGAAAGATCTTGTTTAAAATTGTAACGTTTGTACTGAAGTTGAATCAAACTGCAGAAGCCCTGGGCACAATCTTCCAAGATCCAAGGGTAGAGCCAGAAGTCTCAAAAACCACCAAGTGTTTCGCTCTTGTTCAATGAAGGATAAGGTTTCTACTAATAAAATTGAAGTGCCAGTAAATGGAGAAACCGAAGGCTGTGTAGTTAACCAGAAATCATGGCTTTTATTAGTAGAAACTTAGTAATACAATAATGAATGATAATGGGCGCATACACACCAAGAGGTGTGTCTCTAGTGATAACAGATAATACACGTCCAATGTCAGGAGAGCAGACCAAGCACAGTGAAAGACTGACAGCACGACACAGATTCATCATGGGGGATAAACCCAGTAGTCAATTATCCACCCTCAGCGGGGCGAGAAGGTCAACAGATAATCAGGGTCGGACACGTGCGGATTGATTGGAGAAAGCCAGGGTTTATTTGTTAACTTGAAAATAATCTTTTGATGAAGTGTTGCCTGATGAATCTATTTGAGGCCGATGTGGGTAGAAAATTGGCTAAGTTACAGGAAACCTGAGTGGTGGTCGGGAAGGGGGTATTTCCCAGGGATCAGAAACAGGCCCACTGTTGTTTTGAATATATATTAATAACTTGGATGTGCAGGGCACAACTTTCAAGTCTGCAGATGACACTTGGAGTCAGTGAGTAGCAGGACAATACAGCATTCCAAAAATCTGGACCACCCCAAAATTCGGACTTTTCAAACGCTCTCAAACCTTTTCTATTTAGCGGGCTTTTGTCTGCATGTGTAAGTGCCCGTTTTGACAAGTGAAGCACAAGGTATTTGCTCACGAATAAACTATCTAAATTCACCTGTTCATCTCTCCTTAAGTTTGAGTTTTCGAAGTGCTGCCCACAAATCTGGAACATCCGGACTGACTCCTTCTCCGAGCAGTCCGGATTTTCGGACTTCTATAACAGCAATCGACGGGGGAAGGGGAAGGAGGTGGAATTTAATGCGGAGAATTGACAAGGGCTACACTTTTGGTAAATTGAAAGGCTCTATAATCTAGGATGAGACGCAAGGCTGTGGGAGCTGGAATCAAAGAACAATCGGCTGGAGAAACTCAGCAGGTCACAGCATCAGTGAATGGAAATGGCCATTGACGTTTAGGTTCAGACGGTCCAAACACCAAATTCAGTTTGTCAAGGTCGCCAGGAAGTGTGTCGCGGTCACGTGGACGCCCAACTCCCAGCTAAATATCGCACGATGGAATATGGAAATGTGGGGTTGCGTTCCCCTGGAGAAGATCACAAACAATTTACGGAAGAGATACGGGACATTCGATAATGTGGGACGACCACATCTGAGGCAGGTCGGGGCACAGATATAATTCACAATTCCCCCCCGAATAAGTGAAACAACCTATCCCAGCAGGTTAAGAGTATGAAATGGGGAATGTGGCGCAGACGACGTGTTTTTACCCCGACACCCAGGGGCCTCCAGCCTCGAGGAGGATTGTTGTCTTTTGTATGTTTATATTTTGGTATTTGTATAATTTAAGGGATGGGGAGTGGAGGATGCAAGGAGGGGGGTATAAGGACACTGGAAATTATATTACGTGGAAAAGAATGTGGTAGTGGCCTGCGAACCGAGTCGCGACCCGGAGAGGGCCCCGCAGGGACCAACGGCTGTTGTCCCGCGTGATCTCCCAACGTGCCAAGAACCGGCGGGCACGCTGGCCTGCGATGGCGTCGCTCCTGTCGTCAGAAGCAGGGAGAGATTATAAGCAGAGCGGGCAGTTCGTGCTTTGTTCCATGACCTGTTGCGTGGGGGGTCTGCGGTACACTTGGGTTGTTGATACGTCTGCAACTGCAATCTTTATATTCATTGTGGATTTCTTTTTTTATAGGTGTCCAAACTTGCTATCGCTAACCCTTTCAGGGTGTGGACACCTTACAGATGGCTACGTCATCCAAATCATGGAGAAATGTACCAAACTAAAGAGTTTGAAACTGGAGAACTGCACACGGCTGACTGATAAAACTCTGGGGGCAGTTGCCCTCTATGGTAGCAGCTTAAGGACGCTGCATGTGGATTTCTGCCGGAACATCACTCAAGGGGGGCTTGACCTGATCAGCAGGACTTGGCCATTGCTGTCCCTCAGTGCGGAGCACAGCGCCACGATGATCCCTGATCAGCCTGACGCACGCGGCAGCCGCAGGAAAGGAATGAAGAAGCTGCCATGGTAACCACAAAAGGATGGACAATGGCTGAATGCCAAGAGTTTGGTACTGGGGACATTGGGGACCAGGCAGGCTGTCGTTCTAGGAGGGTGGCCAAACCTTCACGAGACCATTTAGACCACCAGCTAGGGACCTCCTTGTGGGGGTGGGGGAAATTAGTGAGACACGAGCTGTTGTATGCTAATCTTGTCATCCCTCTTGTCAGAATGGATCAGTGAAAACCCAAGGGTACTCAGTTCATTCACAAATAATCTGGTTCAGAGCCAATTTAAGGGGTTTAACAACATCTGAACAGCCATCTAAGTGGAACACAGCCCAGCTGAGTTTATAGTCTGAGGGGAGATCCAGCCAACCTGACATTTCAGTTCCCAGTATCTCTGTTTGATATATTCAGCGAATACACCTCTCCCTGAACTCCAAACAGTCAATAATTTGGGCTCCTCGTTTAATAAAAGATGTGTCGACGTTGGAGAGGCTTCAAAGGATGATTCTGGAAATGAAAGAGTTATCAAATGAGGAGTGTTTGATGGCTCTTGGCTTGTATTTGTTGGAATTTTGGAGAATGGGGGGGATTCTCAGTGAAACATTTTGAACGTTAGAAGGCGTGGACAGAGTAGATGAGGAAAGGATGTTTCCCACAGTGGGAGAGTCGCGGACAAGAGGGCACGACTTCAGGATTGAAGGGCGTCCGATTCGAACAGAGATGTGTAGAAATTTCTTCTGCCGGAGGGTGGAATTTGTTGCCACAGGCAGTCGTGGAGGGCAAGTCATTTGATGTAATAAAGGCAGAACACCGGAGGTTATGGGGAGAACTTGGATCAGCTCATGATTAAATGGTGGGTGGGGTGGGGGGGGGGGGCAGACTCAATGGGCGTATTAGCCTTTATGGTCTTCATCCCACATCTGGGGTCATATGTGGGATGAAACTCAGATTTCCATTTGTCTGGCCACAGTTTATGAACACGCTGTACAGCTCTTGCTCAAACAAGGATTGCGTTTCTGAAAAGAATTTTTCTTTAGTGCAGCCTTAACCGATGATGACATTTTTTATGAGATGATATATTGAGCTGTTTGTCATTTCCAACAGAGATCCAAACTAGAAACAAACTATTCAGACTAGCTTAGCCTATCCACCTAATTGTCTCCTGACGATTTTGTTAGCATTTCCCTCACCTGCTCCCTGTGGCGCAGCGGAAAGTTCCCTCGTCTTGCACTAATGGCCTCCAGCCTTTCTCAGATCCCGGGTATCGACGGGTATCGGTTTACGCCGGCATTGTGGGGCGTTGATGGATCAGATTCAGATAGGAACCCCCACCATAGAACATTACAGCACCGAAACAGGCCACCTTGGCCCCTCTAGTCTGTGCTGAACCATTTATTTCCCCTAGTCCCACTGACCTGACCCAGTCCATAGCCCTCCGCACCTCTCCCATCCATGTACCTGTCCAAATTCTTCTTAAATGTTAAAATCAAACCCACATTCACCACCTCAGCTCGTTCCACTCTCTGTGCGAAGAAGTTCCCCCTTAACCCATGTCCTCTGGTTTGTATCCCACCTACTCTCAGTGGAAAAACCCCATCTATCCCCCTCATAATTTTAAATACCTTTATCAAATCTCCCCTCATTCTTTTTCACTTTAGGAATAACCTGTTTAATCGCTCCCTGTAACTCACTCCTAAATACCTGGCGGTATCCTAGTAAATCTCTAGACTCTCTCCATCTTACTGATATCCTTCCTGTAGTTGGGCACCCAGAATTGCACACAATACTCCAAATGTGGCCTCACCAATCTGTTATACGACTTTAACATAATATCCCAACTCCTGTACTCAGTACATTGATTTATGAAGGCAAACAGGCCAAAAGCTCTTTACAACCCTATCCACCTGTGATGCTACTTTCAGAATCTATTCCCAGGTCCCCAAGTCCTACCACACACCTCAGTGTCCGACCATTCACTGTGTATGTCTGTTCTCGGTAGGACCTTCCAAAATGCAGCATCTCACACTTGTCTGCATTAAACTCCATCTGCCATTTTCCCAGTTGGTCCAGATCCCTCTGCAAGCTTTGAAAACCTTCCTCGCTGTCCACAACGCCTCCAATTTTAGTTCATCTGCTAACTTGCTGATCCAATTTACCACATTATCATCCAGATCATTGATATAGATGACAAACAATAATGGTCCCACCACCGATCCCTGAGACACACCACTCTTCACAGGCCTCCAGTCTCTGAAGCAACCATCCACCACTACTCTCTGGCTTCTCCCGTCCAGCCATTGTTGAATCCAGTTCACTACTTCACCATGAATACCTAGTGTCTGAACCTTCCTGACTAATCTCCCATGTCAAAGGCTTTACTAAATAAGATTGGTTAAACATGATCTAACATGCACAAAGCCACATTGTCTAATCAGTCCATGGCTGTCCAAATAATTTTGTATCTGATCTCTTAGAGTAGCTTCCAATAATTTACCTACTACTGACATCAGGCTCACCAGCCTATAATTTCCAGGGTTACTTTTGAAGCCTTTTTTAAACAACAGAACGACATGAGCCACCCTCCAATGCTTCAACAACTCATCCATGGCTAAGGACATTTTAAATATTTCTGCCAGAGGCCCTGCTATTTCTACACCAGCCTCCCTCAAGGTCCGAGGGACTATCTTGTCAGGCCCTGGGGATTTATCCACCCTTATTTGTTTATAGACAACAAGTCCTTCCTCCTCCAATCTGTACAGGTTCCATGACATCACTGCTCGTTTTCCCTTCTTCCCACAATTCTGTGCCTGTTTTCTGAGCGAATACAGAAGGAAAAAAACACATTTAAGATCTCCCTATCCCTTTAGCTCCATACAAAGCCGCCCACTCTGATTTTCAATGGGACCAATTTCGTCCCTTACTATCCTTTTGTTCTTAATATACCTGCAGAAACCCTTAGGATTTTCCTTCATATCGTCTGCCAAAGCAACCTCACGACTTCATGACCCAGTCCTCGTCGAGGGCTCTGTAGTGGAAAGGGTCAAGAATTTCATGTTCCACGTTGATGCAATCGCAAAGAAGGCTCACCAGCGGCTATACTTTGTGAGGTGTCTGAGGAGATTCATACGTCACCGAAGGCTTTCGTAAACTTCTACAGAGAGCACTCTGGCTGGCTGCATCACTGCCTGATACGGAGGCACCAACTCTCAGGACAAGAATAAAGTCTAGTGTTAACTCGGTCTGCGACATCACAGGCCCCAGACTTCATTCCATCGAGGACATTTACAAGAGGTGGGGTCTTAAAAAAGCAGCTTCTATCCTCAAGGATCCCCCACCACCCAGGCCAGGCCCTCTTCACTCTGCTACCATCGGGAAAAAGGTACAGGAGCCTAAAGACGAGCACCCAGCGGCACAAGGACGGCTTCTTCCCCTCGCCATCAGATTCCTGAATAAGCAATGAACCAAACACACTGCCTTACTTTTCATGAACTATTATTTTTATATTTTTATGGTCATGTGGTAAGATGGTTATAATATGAATGCATCTTGACGCTGCCGCAAAACCCCGAACTTTGTGACAATAAATTCTGAAAATTCTTTTAGCCTTCCTGATTGAGATTTCTCTTGTATTCTTTATACTCCTGAAGTACAGTACAATTCCGATTATCGGATGTCAGATAAACTTTTTTTTTCCCCCCCCAAGAGAATTCCCTGTCCAAACAACGGTGAGGCTGGTGATGCCGAGTTATTTATGGGCAGCTGAAAAGCAGTTTGGTCATGTGGCCGCCGCCAAAAGAAGCTCGCATTGTTCTGGGAGTTGCATCGCTCTGTCGCTGGCATCTCTGCGTTCACCTCGCACTGTAACCTTGAACATCGTCGTGAGGTCAATGTCAGGCAGACGGACGCACGAAACGTGCCAAAGTTGAGTCACTTCAAGCTTATAACAACGGGCCAAGCTCAAGCCATCACCAGTCACCCGCCTCAAATCTGAAAATTGACTTCACAAGGCACATTCTTTTAAACTGAGATCTTAAAAGTGTTGAATTTGAAATATACCTCATGCAGTAACTTTGTTCCTTTTCCTTCCTTAACCAAGTTTTCCCCTTTCCCTTTCTAAGCTGCTCTCGTTTCTCCACGTTTACATTGTTCGATTGAGAAAGTTACTTCGTCTGTTCACGGCAGGCCCTACCTCTCCTACATTGTGCTTTCAGCAATTTTCACAAGGTCACACAAGACCAGGCCACTAGGCCCATCGAGTCTGTTCTGTAAATCTACACTAAGCTACTCTACACTCGTTCCAATTTCCGGCCTTTTCCCCCATATCCCCTGCTTGTCTATTTCTTGTTCAAATACTTCCAGTGATCTGGCTTCCGCTTCTGTGTGCGGCAGTGAGTTCCACAGACCCCCATTACAGACGCTCCCTTTGTCCCACCCATCGCTCTCCCCCACCTTCTACTTGCTTTCTCGGGTCTTCGACTTGGAATATTAAACATTTTTAATTCAGACACCTGTCTGCTTTTTTGCTTAGACCAAGATGCTGTGTGACCTGCTGAGTTCCTCCAGCATATTTTGATGCATGGTCGATGGCCAGTTTTTCGATACTTGAATTTGCCTAACTGCGAATGCTCATTATCTCTTTGTACACGTCTTTGAATGAAAGAAACTCTTGAACGATTTCAGTTTGACCGTCGATGACGAGGTCGATGCTAAAAATTCTAATTTGCTCACATTATCTGCGCTGTCAAAATGCTTTGGATCTAAAAACCACTAAATTTGGAAGCCACATTTTTAAAATGCTCAAACCTTTTACTTGTGTTATTTATAACGGAATCTAAGGACACTAAGAAGGATTCAACTACGAATTTATTTTGGGCATCAAATACCACTGCAATTTCTTCATGGAATCTTTCTTTTCCGCTGCTGTATTCCCCGTTAATATCACATTTTCAAGCCAACTCGGTGACTTCATTCTCAATCTGTATGAATTGGAGATTCGTATTCATTTCGCCTGCTTTCTGTACCTTTTTCAAAAGGCTGAATCAAATGTGAAGCCGTTACCAGATCTCGATTACTTTTCAGTTAATATATGGATAGCCCTTCACTCCAGAATACGTGAACAACAAAGAATTCGGAAGTACTGAGTTTTTCGAGTACACCCTTTGTCTCAGTGAGCGGTTTAGAAGTACAGTTTTTTTTACCTCACCATCCAGAGTTCTTTGCAGTGCTGGTAACCTCTGCAATATGGCCTCTACTCCTGACTTTCTGGATGCCCATCGGGTGCCACAAAGTTTCTTTTGAGTCGATGCAAAAGATTTGATAGGATTGTGTTGTTCTTCTTTTAGCACCTGAAAGACAAGGTTAAACCGTCAGAACATTTGGAGCAACTCCCTTAACCTTGGAGACCAGATATTTCACCCGACCTGGTACTTGCTCCACCGTAAGACAGACCGTAACACACGGTTATTGACATCCCTAAGTTTTTGATTTGCTGGAAGAAGAATGTTGAAAAAAAATCTTAACCCCTTGCCCCAGGTGATTCACCAAATTGTATAAAACGTTCCACTGCATCACCGGTTTCAGTTCTGCTGATATCAGTAGTAGAGTCAACAATTATTGCAAAGTACTTTGCCACCTTCAGCTATTATCTTTGATAGAACTGGGTCGATAAGGACTGGATCAGATCATTTTGTATGTCAGGGCTGAGATATGTTGCATTTCAAATCACTCAGTAATAAATGTTGCTCCATTTTTTGGCAAACACCTTAATGTTCCAAAAAACTGCCTTCATTTGTACTTGGGGAACTTAGATCCCCACAATGACCATGGAATGCCAATCTCCGTTTCCCCAAATAGAGAACCGTATCTATAATATGGGTCAGAATCATCCCATTTTTCTCTATCTCTTTCCACCGTTACAAGGCCAGCCAAGACAGTTCCGTCGCTGAACAAACAAAATTTGTCGAGGAAAAGCTTTATCTCCGCTTTTTTGGGGCCTTTCACGTTTATCAATTTTGTGTGCACCTTTAACAAGAATCTTGCAACCAGATTTTTGGATCACTCCAAATGTTCCACCGAATTGCCAAAAGCCAACAAGCAAAACAAAGCCTCGTCGCCGTTTATGTTGCTCACTACAGCCTCCCCGAGTCTGGTCAGAAAATTGCTTCTTCATTAAACTTTGCAGCAAACTGAATAACAAGACTGAAGGCCCCCTTGGATCTTTCCACTGCCCACAGCGGGTGAGGAGGGGGGGCAATGCCTGCTTTGGGAATCACTAGTTTACTATAAGATTTATTTGTGAAATACATCTCTTGTTTATACTGTTAGTCGTTTTAAATTTGCAGTAAACCCAATAGCAAGATAGAGGGAGGTGGGTGTGTGTGAGAGAGAGAAAACAAACTACTGGCTTACACCGATTTTGAAACCGATGTTCGTGTGGATTGAAAAGCCCCAGCTCCTTCCTTCCAGTGTTGTGGCTGTGCACCCACTCCCCCAATGACCTCTGCACTCACTCGACGTGCTGCTAATGGATAGACAGTCCGGAGGTTTGCCGTCGGCTGCACCGTGCGCGCGGAGTCTCAGGACAATGACCACGGATGGGATGGTCCCTGGGCTGACCATGACATCATTGCCGGGTTACGTGCCCCGCCGCAGCGAGGGGCGACAAGGCCACTGCCAATGGGCGCTGGATAGGCTGGGTGTAAGTACAAGGTAGGCAGCACCTTGGACAACTCCGGCACCACCACGCTCCCTCCTTCTTTGACTGGTTGCAGCTGTCCTACCTTCTCTCCAACGGATCCAGACCAATGGGGCTGACACCGACCGCTCTCCTCCTTTCCCGCCTCCTGCCCTGCATGCTGAAGGCAGACTCTGGTCAGCGAATGAGGAGCTGAAGGGGGGGGTGGGGTCAGTGGCGGGAAATTGTGCCGTCGAGCAGGAATGGCGGCCAGGGAAGGTAGTCAGGGGCAAGCTGGAGCGCCTCACCCTGTGGGGACTTTTCATTCAGTCACTGGCAGGGCTGCGGCCTTGGTGGAGGGGGGGGGGGCGTGCCTGATGGACAGGAGAAAGGCTGTCTCTGACCACACCGTTCAACATCACCATTACCAGGGCTGGCCAGACTTGCTCCACGAAAGAGTGAGCCAAAGGGCCTGTGCTGTACTCTTCAGAATTTACAATTTCAAGTCATCACCGACCACAACATCATCTCTTAGAATTTATTGTCATAAACACGTCATGAAATTCATTGCTTTGCGGCAGTATCACAGGTTCATACCAACCACCTCAGAAAATAAATAGTGCAAGAAAAAGGCTACTATTGTAGAACCATAGAACATTACAGCACAGAATCCACTCTATTCGGCCCTTCTAGTCTGTGCCAAACCATTTTTTTTGCCTAGTCCCACTGACCTGCACCCATCCACCTATTGAAATTCTTCTTAAATGTTAAAATTGAGGCCGCATTTACCACTTCCGCTGGGACCTTGTTCCACACTCCCACTACTCTGTGTGTGAAGAAGTTCCCTGTAAATGATTCCCATTTTCACCCTAAACCCTCTGGTTTGTATCTCCCTTACCCTCAGTGGGAAAAGCCAATCTTCATTTACTCTGTCTTATTCCCCTCATAATTTTAAAAACCTCCATCAAATCTTGCCTCATTCTTCCAGGGAATAAAGTCCTAACCTTTCCCTGTAACTTGGTTCCTGAAGTCCAGGCAACATCTCAGTAAATCTCTGCACTCTATTTTCTGAGAACATTTCCTGTCGTTAAGTGACCGAAACTGCACACAATACTCCAAATTTGGCCTCACCAATGTCTTGTACAACATTAAATAACATCCCAGCTCCTATTCTCAATATTGTCTATGATTCATTGTCCATTCAGGAATCTGATGACGAGGGTGGGGCGGGGGAAAGAAGAATCTTTTTCTTATTTCCAACATTCACTATTTCCCTTCTGATGTCTTCAGATTTTACCTCCCATTATCATCTCAGTTGCCCACCATCATGTTCACTCCCAGCCTTTCATTTTTCACAGTTTATAATGAAAACTCTGCCATGAAATTCCACTTAAAGAATTTCTCTCCAAGATACTTCCGACCTGCTAAAAGTGCCCATAACTTCCGGTTCTCAAAAAACCCATTACCAACCAGAACAGTAAATATTCTCTGCAGCACTGGTCCACCAGGTATAATTACAAAGAGAGTTGGGGGTACAGGTTTATAGTTCCTTGACAGTGGAGATACAAGCAGATGGTAGTGAAGGCGGCATTTGCACACTTGCCTTTATTGGTCACAGAACAGAGATGCAGAGGAATTTCTTCAGCGAGAGGGTGGTGAATCTGTGGATCCCTTGCCCCGACCACCTGTCTATCGGAAGTCCCGACACCCCAACTGTGGACTTACCACCCAGTCCCGGCCATCCGAGCTCCAGACACCCTGAACGCGGACTTACCACCCAGTCCCGGCCATCCGAGCTCCAGACACCCTGAACGCGGACTTACCACCATCCAAGCTCCAGACACCTCGAACGCGGACTTACCACCCAGTCCTGGCCATCCGAGCTCCCGACACCCTGAATGCGGACTTACCACCCGGTTCTGGCCATCCGAGCTCCAGACACCCTGAACGCGGACTTACCACTCAGTCCCGGCCATCCCAGCTCCAGACACCCTGAATGCGGACTTACCATCCGGTCCCGGCCATCCGAGCTCCAGACACCCTGAACGTGGACTTACCACCCAGTCCCGGCCATCCGAGCTCCCAACACCCTGAACGTGGACTTACCACCATCCGAGCCTCCAACGCCTTGAACGTCCTTACCACGGTGGAAAGTAGGACGTGTGTAAAAGTCAACACCTCCCTCCCCAATTTGACTTGAAAAATTGGTCCAAAAGCCACGACTATTAACGAGTATAAGCGGTAAGTGCAGCTTTTTTTTTGGTTTCCCAATTTTTGGCTCCTGCAGTCACTGGTTGCCAGATTACTTATTTCCTCATTGTGTGTTTGTAAGTGAAAAGTAATTCTCTTGGCCTTATGGATCCAGGAGTCTCTCTCTGAATTCTTGTACATCCTTCTCTCTGTGGAGTAACAAACTTCAGTAAAACCCCTGGTATCCGCCACCCATGGGGATGCCGGATAAGTGTAGTTTCCAATTGCTTGAGACTTATTCTTCCATTGGCTAACTAGTATACCTGTATTAAGAATAAAGAGTTTACAAGACAAAAATTCTATAGTACTTAAACTGAACAAGCTTCACTTGTATGAATTTATAAATCTTAAAGCATTTTACTTTATTTCCAGTCACATTCTTTGAAAATATTTACTCGCCGCTGCATCTACAAGTTCGTCCCCCTCCATGGAGCTGCCCGAAAGACAAAAAACATTATTAGATAATTCAACCCCCCCCCTCCTCCCCCAAGTTTACAGATAAACCCTATGTCCAGGAATACTCTTATTAAGCAGGGATAAGGAGACACTTTGAGAGTCAACCCAGCAGCGAGCGGCATCAACCAGCTCTTCATCCTGGACGACGCCATCGCTGTTTCACACAACTTTATTCAAGCAGCTACAATGAGCAAAGCCCGACCAGCTGGCTGAATACTTGTTCCCATCTTCACCAACGGTTTTACCTCTTACTTCAAAGAACATTTACTTTTGAAATTTTAACTTGTTTTTTTTTAACCTGTTATTCTTTTTATTTTACTTGAGGCTGCTGGTTGCTTGAATTCTGAATACCAGGGTTTTAACTGTATCAAACATCCCAAAAGCGAGAGGGGAATCAATTAAAGCCTTCAGAAAAATTATACACGTTGACTGTGCTTACAACTGGAGTTATAGCTAAATTGGCATCAGTCTACATACAATTTTTAATTAAAATACGCAGAGGTCCTTACTTAATGTTGCTGATATCTTCTTGGAGAATGCTACTCTAAGTGAAACGCCGTTTACATGAGGAAAAGTACCGTGTTTTTAAAAAAATTACTGTAATTTTTTCCCTCATAACCGTTGAACAAAATGACACTATTCTAAGACTTACTGTATATAATCTGAACCTACTGGCTTTAGCTTGGTGTGTGCATTGGGGAATTGGGAAAGAGGAAGCAAGAAGTCCTGAGCAGTTCCTGATTTGTAAGGATTGTAATGAAGACCACTGGTAGATAGAATATTATGAGTCTTCTTATCTTTCTGATCTTGGTAAGTTCGAGGACAATGACCTCCTCCTGTCTCGGAAAGAGAACTGGGTAATGACTTTTATGTGTTGAAGATTGAGAAATTATTTCCTGTTTCAAGGGGTCATAGGTTAAGGGTTAGGGGGCAAAACTTTAGGAGTAACACGAGAGGGAGGCTTCTTCACTCAGAGAGTGGCGGCTGAGTGGAACGACCTTCCGGAAGAGGGAGTTGTGGCAGGGTCAATGCTGTAATTTAAGAGGAGGTTGGATGAGTGCATGGATGCGAGGGGGTTGGAGGGTTATGGACAGGGAGTGGGTAGGTGGGACTAATGGAGTTTCACGTCATTCGGTGCGGACTAGAGGGCCTGTTTCCGTACTGTAATTTGTTATATGGTATTGCAGTGACTGAATGCAGTGTGGATTCACACCATGTACCGGATGCAGGAAGTGGAGACAGCCATCAGAACTCAGTTAAGATACAGAATCCTTGCAACATCCAGATACCGACTGGACTAGCACAAGCTCCCAGCAGGAAGAAAAAAAGTGAAGCTAGCTTAAGATTGCCTCTGGGACTTCTGCCATTTTACTGAAAGTTAAATTGTTCTTAGATAAGACTATCAAGTCTCCGCTCAGTTTTGTGATTTCCCATTAAATTAGGATAATTGTTGAGGATGAGATATTTAATTGTGTCTGTGAAGAGCACATTTAAATGGAAAATGTTCTGCATGTCACAAAATCTGGGTGGAAAACAGATTTTCTTTTTTTAAACAGCCTCTATGAATCACAAGACCTTCCGAGTCGAGGAACTCATCCACATTCAGCATTTGAACACAACACATCCATTCCATCTCATCAGCTCTTAATCTGGTTACAATATCTTACAAAACACTTCTGGAGGCAACAAAAGTCAACACGCGATCACAAACAAATAGCTTTAAATTAATGGTTTATTCTTCTGATAGGAAAACAGCACAGGCAATTCAAATTAAATCAAAAATAAATATAAGAATATTCATGTAAAATTGCTCTCCCTCATGAACAATTATACACAATATACATTTTTAAACTTTAATTTTCTAGCCCTGTAATGCTGGGAGGGATCATTTATAACCATTCTCAAAAATGCACCAAATTATCTCCATGCAAACTTATCAAAAATGGAACGAAAACAAAAAAAAATCAGGAGGAGAAATGCATTTTTTTTTTCCCTTAAACCTGTTTATAATTCATTGAAATTAAAATTCAAACAACATTTTTGTCAATCACATTCATTTTTCTTCAAGTACACGTACAATCAAAATATTCTGGGTTTGTCACTATAACTGCAGTAGTCACTTGTACGTACAACACCAGAAGGCTCGCTTGCTGCTGTCCCCAGTCCGGCGGTTTTTGGTTGGGGGTGGGTGAGGTGGGGGGAGATTAATAATCGGTATCAGAGCCTTCCGTATTGTCTACGTTGCGGGACAACATGTAATTGTCCATGTCAATGGACCTGCAATTGTTGATAGCGTAGCGCAGGCGCTCAGCCATGACGGCCTGGCTTGAATATGGTGGGAGCCGCAGTTGGAAGAAGCAGGTTTGTGAGGTAGGCAAACTGTCATAAGGCTGCTCGGGAAAAAAAGACAAGAGGAGGGTTAGAAATTGGACAAAGTAAACTATTCAATTAGATCAAAACACATATTTCTGGAGTCTCAGATGTCTTGATTGGCGTCAACAATGTTACTTTTCAAGCTACTGTTCACTGAAAGAGACAATGTGCCATCTATTCAGGCAGAAGGGAAACAGTGATGGGTGGTAAGAAGCAACTCTTACGCCCAGAGGCAGCATGGTTGGTGTAGCGGTTAGTGCAACACCTTTAGAGTGCCAACGGTCAAGACCAGGGTTCGAATCCTGCGCTCTCTCAGGAGCTTGTATGTTCTCCCCATGCCTGCTTGGGTTTTCCCTGGGGACTCTGGTTTCCTCCCACTGCTAGAGACGTACCGGGGATGTAGGCCAATTGGGTGGCATGGGCTTGTGGGCCAAAATGGCCTGTTATTGTGGCTGTGTTTGTAAATTTAAAAAAAAATTCTATGGCCCCATTGCAAATGCAAACTCCGCAGGTCATGCATCCATGGGAAGTAACTCGATCCTAGCATCTGGAAACTTTCTAGATTAACTCTAGTACCACCGACACTGGTGAATGGCCCAATGAGTTCACTGATCATTAATGATATTAATCAGCTGGATTTACCCCGAGCGTCTCTGCCTGTATGCATCTGATCCAGATTTGGAAGGTTGAACCGTTTTTCCTCATTGGGAAGCATGTGGATACTGGGTTTCACTAGAATTTACTACCGAGGACTCGCTGCCAGAAGGCCTTGACATAGAAAGCAAGGCTGGGGGTGGAGCCTCACCACTTCTCAGAGGTTGAAAGTCTTCAAAATTGGCAACTCTATCTAGTACATCATGGCATAGTACACATGCCATGTTTGAGTCCGGAGCCGGCTGTCAGGGATTCCTACATTCTCCCCGCATCTGTGTGGACTTTCTCTGGATGCTCTGGTTTCCTCCCACCCTTCCAAAGGTACAGGGGTTGTAGGTCAATTGGGTGTAATGCTCGTGGGCCAGAAGGGCCTGTTCCTGTGCTCTATGTCCACGTTTTAAAAAAAACCAAATAAATAAAAATTTAAACAACATTCCTCAAACCTGACAATATACAAAACAAAATGCCCAGACGGTAAACAAACAATTTCTTGATCACATATTGAAACTGCTTGTCCAAACATCAAATACGTTCTGCCTGCTTGCTCTGATGGCCACTGCTGTACTTGTTTCTTCTTGGCAGGTCAGCCCAAAGAAAATACTAATGTCGCCTGATGAGGATCAGTGCCCAAGTTCCCCACATCAGTCCCATTTTTAGCAACGCCAGGCAAAAAGCCCAACATCTCCAGTCACTCAGATCAGTGATAAACCAACCAGTGTTAAATGCTTCCTGATATTAGCAGTAGCCCTGACATTAGGAGGGCATGTTTTATCTAGAGCCCCTTTTCCACTGGCACCCTGTCCCAGGAATTAACTGGGATAGGCGCCAAAGTAAGACCAGGGTTTTCCCTGGAGACTCTGGTTTCCTCCCACTGCTAGAGACGTACCGGGGATGTAGGCCAATTGGGTGGCATGGGCTTGTGGGCCAAAATAGCCTGTTATTGTGGCTGTGTCGCTGGGGTCAAACAACGCCATTTCACGCCTCTACCCCTACTCACATCCCCGGTGCTTACTGACGCCGGCGTGCCGCTAAAACCAGTGGAAAAGGGACAGCAGAAAGTCACCCGTTTCCAGTCGAAGGTAGAACACTCTGATCCCCAGGATGAGGTGTTCAGCGGAAAAGCAATTATTATCCCAGTTAAGGGCGGCCCAGTGGAAACGGCACAAAGAGCTTCCTATCCCGGGACAATTAACCTGGGATGTCAGAGGAAAAGGGGGCTAATGACGATAGGACTTTGTAAAGCCCCTTTCACCCTCGCATCCCGGTAAATCGGCCATTCAGTGTCCCAGAATGGGAGGGGGTTTGGCCTTCACATTAGACCGGGACACTGAACGAACGCTTTCACACTTGCAAGGGCTTATCCCCGGTGTTTGGCCTGTTCTATCTTGAATCCGAAGTGCCTGCAATGTTGTTGCCCTTTTCATACTTGCCTCATCTCAACACCGGCAATCCCCAGCATGAGATGACCTCGTTTGATGCCAGCGTTGAGCAGATCTTGCTTTCACACTTGCCACTTTAAAGGCCGATTGGTGTTCGATTCCGGGGATCTCTGGTACTTGTGAAAGGGGCTTAAGTTGAACAGGTCTGTGCGACTCTTTTAGACAGACAACACCAGCACGAAGAGGATGAGTTGAATGCATCTCAGCGCTGGGTTGCATTGCATCGATCGGCCTGCTCCTTGTGACTCTGCAGGATTGAAGGATCTGGGAGACAACTGCTCCTTGCAGGAGCACGCACTGCAAGGAGTGACTGGGCCTCAGCATCGCGAGACCCTGCTTCCAGAGCATCCTGCCCTCCGTCTCATAATTCATGTTAAATTACCGTACTTAAAATACTTTGCTATTTTGATTTATTTTTCTTTTAAATCGAAGAAATGAAGAAAATAAATTAACCATCTACCTGTATTTATCTTTTTAGTTAGATAACATTACTTGTAGTTTTAGATGTACTGAAACGGAGATGCTGGATGGACTAAACTCCACCTGGGCCCTCAACGCATTTCACTATTGGAGATACCACTAACCTGCTCCATAAAACGGTAAAAATTGGCCAAGGTTCCATTATTTTCATGTAATACTAAATTTAGAATGTAAAATACATGAAATCCTTGAACTTTTGTCCACCGTAAGGCAGACAGAAAGTCACCACACTGTCCAGCGCTCCTCACAGCACCTGGTGTTTCTAGGCACTTTGGAACAGGAGTCAGTCATCTGGCCCATCGACCCCGCGCCAACATTCGACAAGATCATGGCTGATCTGGCCATGGTCGCAGCTCCACGCACCCTCTTTTCCCCCACCATCCTCAATACCCCCATTCTGCAAATAAATCTGTGGCGAGTACATTTAATGAGGCAGCCTCCACTACATTGGGCAGAGAATTCCACTGATTAATTATTTTTTTGGCTAAGCAATTCCTCCTCCTCTCTGTCCAAAATCTACTTCTCTGAATCTTAAATGTTAGACATACAGGCCATTTCCACCCATGGGCGCGTGCCACCCAATTGACCTGAAACGCTGTACTTTTTGGAGGTTGGGAGTGCCCGCAGGAAACCCACGCAGGCACAGGAAGAACATACAAACTCCCTACAGACAGCATTAGATTTGAACTCAGGTTGCCGGTGCTGTAGGCCCTTTCAAATTGCCTTGTAAAATGGGGTTAACTGGCCAATGCACCCAGTTAACTATCCAGGGGTCAAGCAATTTGAAAGGTCCTAACTAGGCAAGCCTGGTAAATATTTGACCCAGGTCCCAGACCTACTTCGGAGGTGGTCTGGGAACCCAGGGTAAACCTACTGGGGAGTCCTCCTCGACCGTTTTGAAAGGACAAAATGGCTTACTCGGTATATCTGGTGATGCCAGCGCTTGCATTACCAAGGCAGGGCGTTGGCAGAAAGTTCAATTGCTGTGCAGTGAGTTTTTAAAAAGTTATAAAAACTTTCTAAAAAGACTTCTGGGGGGGTGGGGGGGGACTTGAAGTGAGTGCGTGACGCATCACTCACCATGTCATCGCAGGTGCGGGATCCCCCTTAAGTCGCCGAGTTAATCGATTTGGCCGGTAAATTAGCCTGCAGTTTGACAGGACCGGGAGGTGCTGACTACCTGGTAGCCTCGCCTGGGTCCTAGGAGGGCTGCCCGGGAGTTGCAGTTTGAAAAGGCCTGAACTGTTGCGCTAACCACTGCCGCCCCCAATCTTGAGGCAATGTCCTCTAGTTCTAATCACACCTTCTAGAAATGCTTCCATCTTGTACATTCCCTTCATAGTTTTATATTTCTGTCAGATCCCCTCCATCTTGTCCCTGACTGCCATGCTCCCCCCTCCCCAGCTGTTCTCTCTCTGCGCACCACTGGCCAGAGGTGACCTGCTGGGCTTTTGCCAAGTGTCTGAGGAGCCTATCATCTCCATGGCTGAAATAAAGCAGCAGGGAAAAATAAAATGCTCTTACCCTGTCAACCTTCATAATCTGAAACCGCTGAGAGATGTCCGCCGTGTTTGCAGGTAAACGGGATCTGCCTGACACAAAGCGCATGAAAAGTACCCTCTCTTCGTTGGAGAATTCCTCCAAGGTTTTCCAGAACCACTGTGCCAACTGATGCTGCTCGTCCACCTCCCGGTAGCGCACAACCTTCTTCAAAACCTCTACAGATATTTCTGGCAGTCCACAAACCATCTGCTCCAACCGCTTAGCAGTGAGTAGGGACAGGAGCGGGACTGGAATGATCCAGGACATCCCTTCTCGAACAGCAGCCACCTGAGCCAACAGTTGGACAAAACGTTTGACATTGTTAAGGGGGGGGGGGTTTTTTGTAAATCAAGCTCTCTGGATTTAGTTTGATCCGGAAAACAGAATTGCAGACAAGTAGAGTCAGAATCAATATTTATTGTTGTGAACACGTTGAGGCAGCATTGCCGTGAAAACGTTTATATAAACCATCTTACAAAGTAAGGCAAAGTCTGTGGCTTATTGCTCATTCAGGAATCTGATGGCAGAGGGAGAGAAGCTGTCCTGCTGCTGAGTGATCTCCTTGACCTGGCGGTAGCAGAGTGAAGAGGGCATGGCCTGGCTTGTACAATAGGGACATTTAAAAGACTCTTAAGACAGACACATGGATGCAAGAAAAATAGAGGGTCCTGGGAATGAGATAGAGAACGTTTAGCTTATTGAGTAGTTTTATATCCGTCAGCACAACACTGTGCGACAGAGGGCCTGACGAACTTCACCTGCCCTCCATTTTATGATATTTGGCTGGCTCTCTAAACCTTCTGCCCAATCTATTTCTCTCCTAACCCTGGACCTTGTCCTGACCACCAACCTTTGTAATCGCTGGGTCTGTTGCTGCTGGCCTCTCTCTAATAACGTGGGGTAAAAATAAAAAAGCCCCTCACAAAGTCGTAAAATTAAAAATGGGAAAATTCCAAAAATCGAGAGAGCCAGTCCTTCACACATTTTCCAGTTTGTTACTAATCATTCAGCCGGATCGATGCTGAGTGATAGGAATATAAAATGCCAGTGAAATGGCCTGTCCACTTACTTGACGATCGATTTCATGCAACCGATACTCCACGGCCCTGTCCACATACTCCTTTCTATTGGAGAAGGTGAGTGGGATGCTGTTTCCACCTGGAATTATGGGAACCATTTTGCCATCAGCACTTTGCCCCACAAATGAATCAAGAGGTATCATCTGAAATGCAAAAGGAAGCAGTGTTACTCAATCGGACTCAACATCTGACATTTGAATTCCAAGTTGTCTTATTTGTTTCGCAAGGAACTCAAGATTGGTTGGCAATGACTTTACATGGAATGAAATGCTTGGTCCAAGGAGCTGGAAATGCTTCAACAATGTGGCAAAAGTGCCTTGAAAAATGTAGAAAAGCTCCTCACATTCCTAGGGAGAGCCATGAGGTTTTCTAGGAGATTTTAAACTTTCCCGTATTAAATGGGAATCCCATGCTGTAACAAGGCTGGATGGCTTAGAGTTTGTCAAATGTGTTCAGAAAAGTTTTCTAAATCAATATATAGAGGTGCCAACTAGATTGTGCAACACTGGTTCTCCTATTAGGTGACAGAAGTATGTGCAGGGGAACATTTTAGGTCCAGTGATCATAAGGCCATTAGTTTCAAGTTAATTATGGAGAAGGATAGGTCTGGGCCTCGGGGTGAGATTCTAAATTGGAGAAAGGCCAATTTTGAGGAAATGAGAAAGGATCTCGAGTGCGGTAATTGGGATAAGTTGTTTTTGGGCAAGGATGTGCGAGGTCAGTGGAAAACATTCAAAGGTGAAAGTTTGAGAGTACAGTTTGTATGTTCCTGTCAAGATTAAAGGCAGAGGGAATCTTGGTATGTTTGAGGGATATTGGGGATCTGATTCAGAGGAAAAGAGGTGTATATTAGGTATAGGCAACATGGAGCAAATGAGGAATTTGAGGAGTATTAAAAAAACGCAAGGAAAAAACCTCAAGCAAGAAATCAGGAAGGCTAAAAGAAAACATGAGGTTGCTTTGGCAGACAACGTGAAGGGAAATCCTAAGCAAAAATCAAGAGCAAAAAGACAGCAGGGGACAAAATTGGTCCCCTCGAAGATCAGAACTGTATGGAGCCAAAAGAGATGGGGGAGATCTTAAATGTTTATTTCATCAGTGTCCACTCAGGAAACTGGCTCAGTCATGGGAAGTAAGGAAAACAAGCAGTGAGGTCATGGAACCTACATAGAGGTGCTTGCTGCCTTAAAGCAAAATAAGGGTGGATAAATCCCCAGGGCCTGACAAGATACTCCCTCACGTTGTTCCATTGTTTGAAAAGGCTCAGAAGTAATGCTGGAAATTATAGGCTGGTGAGCCTGACGTCATTCGTTGGTAAATTTTTGGAAGGTGTCCAAAAGGTTGGTTAGTCAGGGACTGATTAGGGATGGTCAACATGGCTTTGTGTGTGGTAGGTCTTGTTTAACCAGTCTTATAGTTTTCCGAGGAGATTATAAGGAAAGTTGACAAAGCAAAGGCTGCGGATGTTGTCTACATGACCTTTTAGTTAGACCTTTGACAGGTCCCACATGGGAGGTCAGTTAGTAAGGTTCAGACACTTGGTATTCATGATGAAGTAGTGAATTGGATTCGGCAGTAGCTGGACAGGAGAAGCCAGACAGTAGTGGATGGATGCTTCTCAGACTGGAGGCCTGTGACGAGTGGGGTGCCTCAGTGATCTGTGGTGGGGCCATTGTTGCTTGTCATTGTTCTGGATGATAATGTGGTAAATTGGATCAGCAAGTTTGCAGATGATACTAAGATTGGAGGTGTGATGGACAGTAAAAGTGGTGGTGTGATGGACAGTGAAAGTGGTTTTGAAAGCTTTCCGAGGGATTTGGACCAGCTGGTAAAATGGGCTGAAAAATGGCGGATGGAGTTTAATGCAGACAAGTAAGAGTGAGGTGTTCCATTTTGAAAGGACAAACCAAGGTAGGACATACAAGGTAAATGGGAGGGCACTGAGGAGTGCGGTAGAGCAGAGGGATCTGGGAATACATAATTCCCTGAAAATGGCGTCACAGGTAGATAGAGTTGTAAAGAGAGCTTTTGGCATATTGTCCTTCATAAATCAAAGCATTGAATATAGGAGTTGGATGTTATGGTAAAGTTGTATAAGAGTTTGGTGAGGTCAAATTTGGAGTACTGTGTGCAGCTTTGGTCACCCAACTACAGGAAAGATATCAATAAGATAGAAAGAGGGCAGAGATTTACTAGATGTTGCCCAGCTTCAGGATCGGAGTTACAGGGAAAGGTAAAACAGGTTGGGGCTTTATTTCCTGGAAGGTAAAAGAATGAGGGGAGATTTGGTAGAAGTATTTAAAATTAGGAGGAGCATAGATTTAATACAAGTAGGTTTTAATATAGGCAGGCTTTTTGCACTGAGGGTAGGTGAAATACAAAACAGAGGACATGGGTTAAGGGGAAAAGGGGAAACATTTAGGGGGAACTTGATTGCTTCTTTTTTTCCCCCTCATACCATAATTTTGATTCATAGAGCATTACAGCGTATTAGAGGCCTTTCGGCCCTCAATGTTGTGCCGACTTATTTATTCCCACCAAAAATATTACTAAACTCTTCCTATGTCGTGACCCTCTATTTTTCATTCATCCATGCACCTGTTTAAGAGTCTCTTAAATTCCCCTATTGTTCCAGCCTCCGCCACACCCCTGGCCATGCATTCTAGGAACCTACAACTATCTGTGTAAAATCTTCCCATGATGTCTCCCCTAAACCTTCCTCGCTTCCCTTGGTACACGTTCTCTGGTGTTTGCTACTCCTGCCCTGGGAAAAAGCTTCTGGCTGTCTACCTTAGAATCTTATGGACCTCTAATAAGTCACCTCTCATCCTTCTTCACTCTCAAGAGAAAAGTCCCAGCTCGAATAACCTTGCCTCCTAAGACTGGTTTCCAATCCAGGCAACATCCTGGTGAATCTCCTCTGCACTCTCTATGTAACTTCCACATCCTTCCTATAATGAGGTTCATCTTCTCTTTCCAACTCCCCCTTTCACCCATCAATATATCCCTGTGACAATGCCAGTCTTACCCAATCAGAGATATTCCCCTTTGTCCTATTCAACCCTTCCCACCCTCTGTTCCTCCAGTATGTCTAGGTTCAAAGCAATTTCTTTCCATCAGATCCTTGAACCTTCCCTTGTTACACTAATCACAAACTGTTCTGACACCACAAGAGGACAGTCTGCACTATTGTAAAATCACTTTTATCCCCCATGCACTGTGGTAAATGTGAATATTTATCTCTTTTTAATTTAATATACACTTTTGTGACTTTTTATAAAGTACCTGTTCGGCTACAGCAAATAAGAGTTTTGGTGCGTATGTGAATTGTACAATGTATATGACAATAAACTCAGTCTAAAATAATAATAATTATTATCTGGATTTTAAAATTAACTTTTCTCTCAATGGTGGAGGGGGTGCTGCATTAACACTTAAAGAAAAAGTCACAGCAATGAACGGGGTGACATTACAGACGTGTCTGTATGTGTGGCTATAGGGGTTGAGCTGAGGAACAGAAAAGGCATGATCACCTTGTTGGGAGGTGCACTGCAGGCCCCTACATAGTTGACTGGGTAAGTCATAGCGAGGAAGGTTTAGATGGGTTTTAATTTATCAAATGTATCCAGGAATGTTTCATCTGACAATACTTAGAGGGTGCCACGCATGAGAGGGCAATGCCTGACCTAGTCTTGGGAAATTAGCATAGGCCAGCGGATGATCCTTTGGGGACCAGTGACTATTGTTTCTATAAGGTTCAAGGTAGTTATGGAGAGAAACAGGGCAGGACCGCGTGTTCAAATTCATAATTGGGGCAAGGTTGCCTTTGAAGGAACAAGACAATAATTAGCTCGTAAATTAGAACAGGGTGATTGAAGAAAAAGGAATGCTTTAAAAAACTGGGCTGATAAGAGTCCAGGACATGCACCTTCCGGTTACAGTGAAGGGTCAGACATGAAAGTGTGGGGAAGCTTGGATGATGAGGGAACTTCAGGCTCTGATTAAGGACAAGGAGGTGGCGGCCTGGGGCAGGTATTAGTAGCTGGCATCATGTATACCTGGAGGAGTTTTGGAAACTGAGAAGCAAGCAAAAAAAGGGGACAGGAGAGGACTCTGGCAGATTATATTATAGATAATCTCAAGGGCACATACAGGCAAAAATGGTAACCAGAAATCAATGTGGTCAACTCTTGTGTGGAGTCACAGGAAATGGGCAAGGTTCTCAGCAAGTCCCTCTCTTGATTTTACTGTGGAGAAAGACAAGGGGTAGGAAACTTTGGGCAGTCTGTATTATGGTTGAGGAGGTGCTCAAGGTCTTGATGTGGTATGAAGGTAGACAAATCTCCGGGGCCTGATCAAATATATCCAAGGTCACTGGAGAGGAATCACAGGTGCCCTGGCTGAGATTTACAAATTGCCATCAAGTATAGCTGAGGTGCCAGAAAACTGGAGGGTGACAAATGTTGTGCTTTTATTTAAGAAGGGCAGAAGAGACAAAGCCTGGGAATGACTGGCCAGTGGGCTTGACATCTGTGATTGGTAAATTACTGGAGAGTATTTGGAGAGATATGTATGCATTTGGAAAGCCAAAGGCTGATTAGGGTTAGTCAGCACTGTTTTTCTTTGTAAGTGGGAGGTCACGTCTCACAAATTCAAGTTTCATGAAGATGTGACCAAAATGGTTGAAGAGGTCATTGTATATAGAAATTTCACTTAGGAATTCAATGAGGTTCCACACAGTAGTTTAGGAAGCGTGGGTTCAAAGGTGAGACAGCAGAATGAATAGAAACTTGGCTTCTTGGAAGCAAGAAGAGGGTGATGGTAGAAAGTTGTTTATCCAGACTGGGGCCTGCGACCAGGAATGTGCCACAGGGTTTGGTGCTGGGCCCTTTGCTGTTTGTCATCAATAGTAATAATTTAGGTGAAAACGCCCATGGAAGTTTGCAGATCACATTAAAATGTCTGGTATTAACGAGTTGGGAGGGACATTTTGATCAGCGTGGGGAAGTTGGGACGAAGGGCCTGTTTTCCTGTAGTATGACTTCCATAACTCTAACATTGGTAATAGCCCAGAACCAACTCTGATCAGCAAGATTAACTGCTCTTTGGAATCTATCAATTGATGCTTTAGGCCTGGGCCCTGCTTCAAGGAAGACGCAAAAGAAAGCAGAAAATCTGAACAGAGACAGTGCTGACTGGGGAGAGGAGTCCAGACCAACAAAAGGTGTTAATTGGATATGATAAGGGGAGAGGTGACTGTGTGAAAGGAGACAGAGGGAAAAGGGAGAGAGACAGAGCTGAGGGAAGGGCGGTTTTCAACAGAAGCCAGCGAAGTCGATATTAATGACATCCAGTCAGAAGGTGGTACGTTGTTCCTTCAATTTGTGGGTGGTCTCAGCCTGGCAGTGCCAATGCAAACAAGTTCTCCACTGATGGGGCAAGAATGGTTCCCTCACATTGTCCTTTCTGGCCTGCTGGCATTTCTGTCCAGCAAAAGAGCAGAATATCCAGGCCATTGACTGCACCTCTAGATTTACTATCCACATTACATTCACAGTCCGAGCATCTTTCCTTGCCCCAAAATGCCTATCAGTCAACAAAATTTGTACTGAACCAATTTCCCCACTCTAAACTTGGAAAGGGGGATATTACGCGAGCAATGAAAGAGATTTTGACATTTACAATTCAAGAATGAGGGAGGTTTGACATCATACTAACCTCATGGAAATTCTCCTCAGTAATTCCACTATCTTCAATGTGAAGAATGCTGTTCAGTGTTTGTACATAAAGCAGGTCCACCTCTTCAAGATCTTCTAATGCAAGTGGAATGCAGCAAACCTGCTTCCAAACCATTGGCGCCAGGTGGAGATCTAATGGTTTCTTTGTGCGAATGGCAACACCCATAAGAATGCCCAAAAACTTGAACTGCAGCAGGTGCTCTTCTGAACATGTTGAAGGGTTAAGGAGGAACCTGTAGGAAGACATGTATAATATTTTTTTTACAAATGGGTGAACAAGTTTTTTTTATTTGCTTCCATGAATTACCATCTCCGTCAGTACTGGAGCATCACGAGACTGCAATCTTAGCCCTTTGCTCCACTCGCTATACACCTATGACCGTGGGGCTCGGTATGACAGCAACATTATCTACAAATTCGCTGACAATACCATGATAGTGTGCTTATATATAAAGGGGGAGATATAGGAGGGAGACTGAAACCTTGGCTGGATGGTGTACCAACAACAACCTCCCACTCAATGTCACCTAAACCAAGGAGCTGATTGTTGACCAGGAAGGGAAAACCAAAGGTAAATGATCCAGTGATCATTGGGGAACCAGAGGTGGAGAGGGGGAGCAAATTTAAGTTCTTGGGAGTCACCATCTTGGCAGATCTTTCCTAAACCCAACACACTAATGACATCGTGAAGAAAGCACATCAGCGCCTCAACTTCCTCAGGAGTTTGCGGAGGTTCAGTAAGACATCGGAAACACTGGCAAACACATCTACAGATGTGTGGTAAAAAGTGTGTTGACTAGTTGCATCGTAGTCTGGTATGGGGACACCAATATCCCCGAGTGCAAAGACCTCCCAGGACATCACAGGAAAAACCCTCCCCACTATCGAGAACATCTACAGGGAACGCTGCCATCAGAGAGCAGCAGCAATCATCAAAGACCCAAACCACCCAGCACACGCTCGGTTCTCACTCCTACCATCAGGAAAAAGGTCCAGGTGGCACAAGACTTGCACCATCAGGTTCAGGAACAGTTGTTACCCCTCTACTATTAATTAGACTCCTTAACAACATGCTCAATCAGGGACTCGAGTAGGCCAGAGTTAGTGGTTATGGCTCAAAAGGCATCAGCGGGAAGAGGCAGAGATGAAGGTTAGAACTTTGTTGAGTTTTGGACTTTGTATAAGTGCCTAGTTGAATCCTAGGCACAGTTGGCGTAGCGGCTAGTGCAACACCTTTACAGCACCAGTGATCAGGACTTGGGTTCGAATTGCTCGCTGTCTGTAAGGAGTTTGTACGTTCTCTCCGTGTCTGTGTGGGTTATCCCCAGGGCTCTGATTTCCTCCCACTGTTCAAAACATGTAGGTTAATTGGATGTAAATTGGGCATCACGGTCTTGGGGACCAAAATGGCCTGTTACCGTGCTGCATGTCTAAATTTAAAATTTTTTAAATTGAAATTTAAAAAGTCAGAATGGCAACAGGGTTAGTGAAATGTTTACCTTGTGATATGTGGGAATTCTGGGAGACCTGCCAAATCCCTGAGAGTTAGATCTGCACGAGGTTCATCGAGCTGCAGGTTGATGACCTTCAGCTTGATCGGGTGAATGAGGAAGATAAGAGGCTCAAGGAGGTAGGTACTCCGATGTTGCAAGAGGGGGGAGACTTGGTGTCCATCAGGATGGGGAGAGGTAAAGCAAGTAGGTAATGCAGGGTACCCCTGTGGCCATTCCCCTCAAATGATGTGTAACTGCTTTGGATACTGTTGGGGTTGGGGAAATGACTTACCAGGCCAAAGCTGCAGTGACCACGTCTCTGGCCCTGAGCTTGGCCCTGTGGTTCGGAAGGGAAGAAGGGAGAAAAGGAGAGTGGTAGTGGCAGGGGAATAGTTACAGGGGCAGGCAGGAGATTCTATGGTCATGAAAGAGACTTGCTACCTCCCAAGTGCCAGGATCAGGGATGTCTCAGATTGAACCCACGACATCCTGAAAAGGGAGGGCGAGCAGCCACAAGTTGTGTTACATATTGGTATTGTGACAGAGTATATAGATATGTTTTTGGGAGATAAATTGGGAAAGGTTTGTTAGAGTAGGTCACATATATACACTTTAAAATAGATTTTATTTGAAATACTGGAGCTCTGCTAATGCTAGAGCTTTTGCAAGAGCTTTGAATAGTGCTCAAGAGACTTTACTAATGGATTGTTGTTTACCAAAGGCAACAGATGAAAGAGAATTCTGGAGCCGCTGCTGTCTGGAAGGAGAGTTTGCTGTTGTAAGAGGATCATTTGGTTGTGCAAGCAGAGAGAGTAAAACCCAGGCTTTCTCTCAGAGAGAGAGACACTCACACAGATCACTTCCTTAGTGCTACAGTCAGTAGCAGCAGCTGCGACTGGAACAGGACAAGCTGGCAAGCTGATGGAAAACCCCATTTGGAAGACTGGTTGTGAGTGCTTAGTTCAGCCTGGTCAAAGCCCTTGTGGTTCATGCAAGAGGAGAGGACTGGCTGCCTAATGTTTCACTTGGAATAAGCGAAACAAAAAGGAACTCTGTGTGACCTTAAAGAAAGAGGTGA
Organism: Narcine bancroftii; assembly: GCF_036971445.1. Taxonomy (NCBI): domain Eukaryota; kingdom Metazoa; phylum Chordata; class Chondrichthyes; order Torpediniformes; family Narcinidae; genus Narcine; species Narcine bancroftii. The sequence goes on along the minus strand of NC_091479.1, from coordinate 21,825,057 downwards.
TCACCTGGAGAACCCTGAAGGGGCAAGTTTCATCAGCAAGATACTGGAGTGGCTGATGGAAGTAAATCAGTTGTGGATGTCCTGGAACAACAAATCTCTCTATGAAAGCCGACAAGAACCTTCCTGAGTGGTAACCATTTACCTTTCAAGCATCAAAGCCTGGTGAACCTTGTAAATGTTAAAATTCTGTGCACAGTATAAGAATTGCCTGCAATCAGTGAACTTGGAGGAATGAGAAGTGAGATTGGACGGTGAATCAAAGAACTTTTCTGAACTCACACACACATTACACACGTGCGCTTACAATTAGAAGGGGGTTAAGTTAGTGATAAGTTAAAGTGTGATTCTATTTTCACGTTTAAAGATAATTAAAAGCAACTTTTGTTTAAGTAACCATTTGTCAGTGAATATCTATTACTGCTGGGCTTTGGAGTCCTCTGGGCTCATCAACATAGGTCGGAAAAAGCACGAGGCCCTGGCAGGAAGATGAAAGGCAGGACATCATAAACTCAAGACTACTGCCTGTGCCACGCACTAGTGAAGGCAAGTTGAAGATGAAATAGTGATGATTGCGTGGGTACATAATTGGTCCAGGGAACAATGTTTCAGATTTTGGCATCATTGGGATTTTTTTCTGGGGAAGATGCAATCTTCCCTGACACAAGGATGTGTTACACCTGAACGGGAAGGGGAACAATATCCTGGAAGAGACGTTTGCTAGAACTGATGGGGAGGGTTTAAACTAGCAGGGGGGTGGCAACCAGAATGACAGGGCAGATGGCAGAAAGATTGATGCGTTGTGTAGTGAGATTGTGAGGAATGGCAGGCAGTGCAAAGAGATCAGTTGGAAGGATTGAAATGAGTTTATTTCAATGCAAGAAGAATAAGGGAGATGAACTTAGAGCATGGATCAGTACATGAAATTACAATGTGGCCTTTTCAAAGACTTGGCTGGTGCAAGGGAAGGATTGGTTTGTGCAAGGGATGGATTGGCTGGTGCAAGGGAAGGATTGGCTGGTGCAAGGGATGGATTGGCTGGTGCAAGGGATGGATTGGCTGGTGCAAGGGATGGATTGGCTGGCGCAGGTACTGGGCTTTAGGCATTTCAAAAGGGATAGGAAGGGAGGTAAAAGAGGGGCGGGGAGGGAGTAGCATTACTAATCAGGGATCGCATCATGGCTAATTAAATTTTCACTCGAATGATGTAATAATTCTTACCTGTCTCTATTATAGCCCACTTCAGCTGTGACATTTGGAGTCGGGATGAGCAAGTCTACAATCCCCATTTCAAGCTCCTGTTTAAAGCGAAAAGTGTCTTTTATAAAATCAAAAGTTGATTATAAACATATAAATCTGAATGAAGAACTTTGTAATTAACAATAAACTAAAACTCAATTCAAGCTCTTCACCAAAATAAAAGTTATTATCGAAGAAATTGTTTTGTGGTCCAAATGCATTTTCTCATTTAATTCATTCCAACAGAAACTTTGACAAGAATAGAAATATTTCACAGTTTTAAGATCTTCTAAGAAGTCATTAGGGGCGTAGACCAGTGGTTTTCAAACTTTTTCTTTTCACTCACACACTACTTTAAGTATTCCCTATGCCGTCGGTGCTCTGTGATTAGTAAGGGATTGCGTAAGGTGGTATTTGAGTGGGGAGAACAGTTGGAAAACTACTGGCGTCGACGAAACAAACCTTACCTGACATATCTCTGTGATCGTGTCGTCAAATACCCCACCGGCATCATCAGCACCTTCTCCCACCAGTTTCACCTTCCAAGCCCGAGAAGGTAATCGCAGGTCTGAAGCATTGAGCTTAACCACTTGTCTCGCAATCTGTACAAAGATGGGCTTGCACTTCCGACCTCTAGGAAGAGAAGCAACACTTGCGGTGAAATATTGATTAAGGAACACCTTTCCTTATATTGAACAAAAGAAAAGTTAAACGAAGAAAGATCAGATTGTTGGCTAGCAACACACCTGGTAGATATCCTTTTCACAGTGATCTGGGGCCCATAATTTTTGCCTTGGACCATCGTTTTTCCTATGGACCGTACCATAGGAAGAGTATAAACTCTCGGTGCAAGTAAAGGTCTTAGTTGACCTTGGACTATTCCCCACGTTCCAGCATTATAGTGAGATGTACTGTTCTGTAATCACAGCATTACAGCATTAAAAGTGCAACGTTTTTATCGAAGATTGATTGTTAAGTGCTAGCTTTCCTGTTTCAAGCATGGATTACCTGATTGTTGGGGCTAAGATTGAGTAATCTCCATGACGAGTACATGAGGTCTGAGAACTGGTACAGCAATCGTAGTCTTGCCCTGATGGTCTCAATATTTATTTCCCTCAAGGAACTGAACTGCGGGGGAACGGAGTCCGGCAAACCTAACTGCAGAGGCACAGATACACCTATCGAAACGAGTAACAGATTTTCACATCAGACGCACAATCAAAAACCTTTTAAGATTGCAGTCATCCAAGTTCTCCCTCAAGTTTAGATGAAGCGTTACACTTTGCCGCCAAAATTCGGACAAACATTATCACAATAAAAACTTCACCATTTCCACTGATATCTAGGCTGGTGCTGTGGTGGGAGTAACGCTACCAGAATCCATGACACTGATGTGGGTGATATTAACTGGGTGGTGGAGGCAATAGTGTGATTTCTCCTTCAACAGATTCAGTGTAATCACTCCTGGTAAGGTCAACCAAGGTTTTCCCTTTACCTGTGTAGCAGTCATCACATTTTGAGAATGTTTCAAGGTGTCGTACGATACCAGATTTGTTGGAATTCCATCAGACGGTGAAAATGGCGGCACAGTCGGAGCTGCCGTAATGGCAATGCTACCGATGGTGCAGACCTAGTAGGGCAGGGACACAGCGCTGCTCCAAGGGTTCAACCACCCAGTCCTAATGTGTAATCCACACAGGCTTTAAACAGCCTGTTAAAGGAGCTAATGGTTATGTAAAATCCAAGCTCAAGATGTCTGTGCTTGGCAGCAGCCTCGAGGGGTTGTAGATTCCGGGGAGCAGTGGACAGGCGCGAGACACCAAAAACGGGGGGAACACACCCACTGAGGAGAATAGGATGCCAACCACGTCAGCGGTGCAGTGAGGGGCTCAGCAGCTGGGTGACCCCACACAGGGGGTTGGCGACTTGTGGTCAGGTGGAACCGCATGGGCTGAAGAATGGCTCGTGAGAACCAGGACCCAGAACCAGAATTCGAGAGGCTGCTGACAGCAGGAAGGGCCTCCAAAGGGCCTTGGGCGGCAAAGGCTTCCTGATCACGTCTGAGCTCAGATTGCTGATGGAGTCTGTACGGCTGCAGGAGTACAGTCAGAGTCTCTGAAGGGTCTCTCTTTTGCTTCTCCTTCTCTCATACAGTCAGGGGCACTGGGCGACACTAATAGTGAATCTTTGTCTGCTTTACGGCAGGCGGAGGGCAATTTTGTGAGATATTACATGTTCTGTACTATCACATGACAATAAAAGTATCTTGGAGATTCGAACTTCAATTCGACTTTTGATCACTGTTCCACCACTAAATGAGACAGAAATGTACACCCGTCAGATCATCCATGCAAAACCCAGCGATGGACTTTTCCACGTCAATTATCTGGGCAAATGGATGTGGTAACATGTAACGATTCTTCCTCAATTGCATGAAAATAAAAGCGTGTCACAATCCTTAATCCCTACAATTTTTGATCAACAGTTGCTAATTTACAAACCAACTACTTGGACACCAAGTACAGATGACACCAAGACAGATGGAGGAGCAGGAAGTGTTGAAGAAATGGAAAGGTTGCAGAGAGACTTGGACAGTTTAGGAGAGCGGGTAAAGAAAAGGCAGATGAGATCCAATGTTGAGAAATGTATGGTTGTACATTTTGGAAAAAGAAATAAACAGGCAGGTTATTATTTAGATGGGGAGAAAATTCAAAATTCGGAAGTACATAGGGACTTGGAAGTCTTCGTGCAGAATACCCTAAAAGTTAACCACCAGGTTGGATCAGTTGTAGAGAAAGTGAATGCTATATGTTGACGTTCATTTCAAGGGGAATAGTGTGTAAGGGTAAAGAGTTGATGAGGCTCTATGGGGCACTGGTGAGACCTTATTTGGAGTAACTGTCTGCAGTTTTGGGCCCCTTGTCTTAGAAGGAATGTACTGATGTCGGAGAGAGTTCAGAGAAGATCGACCAGGATGATTCCTGGAATGCAAGGGCTAACATATGAGGAACGTTTAGTGGCTCTTGGACTGTATTCATTGGAGTCTAGAAGAATGAGAGAAGGGATCTCAGAAACATTTAAAATGCTAAAAGGCTTGTACAGAGTCGATGTGAATAAGATATTTCCATTGGTGGGTGAATCCAGGACAAGAGGGCATAGTCTTAGAATTAGCGGGTACCCACTTAAACCAGAGAGGAGGATAAATTTCTTTAGCCAAAGGGTCGTAGATTTGTGGAATTCGTTGCCAAAATGGAGGCCCGATCACTTGGGGAGTTTAAGGAGATTGATTGGTATCTAATTAGTCAGGGTATCGAGGGATATGGGGAAAAGGCCGGGAAATGGAACTAGATGTGAGAATGAGTTACCTCATGTTGGAGTGGCGGACAAGACTCAACGGGCTGAATGGCGATAATCTTGCGATTATGATATTTTAACTACCATGCCTACACTGAACTTTATAACAGCAGTTCATTTTTTTGAACATTAATTTAAGAAGGTACATTTCTGAGAATTATACTTAAAACAGATCATTTACATTGACAAATAGCAAAACTCTACTTGTTCAAGATTTGATCATCATTTTGAAGGCATTTTTAGTGACTGAAAACTCAACAGTTATTGAAGTAGACGGCGCAGCTACTGGTGAAATGGGGTTGCAGTAGGCTCACCTGGTGCTCTCGGTGGAACCGGAGGAGCTGTCCACGACACACTGTGGCAGCGACCTGCTGAAATCTGCCGAATGCCCTTGCTCTGGAGGGCTGTGATTAGAGTTGGCTCTCTTACATGATTGGTGTGTCCCAGACCCAGCTTAAATAGGGAGCAAAAGAACAGAGAGGGTAGAACTGGGGATGAGGCACAGTCAAAAAGTGACAAACTGTTTCTATACGGAATACACTTCTCCAAACCCAGCAGCACCCAAGTATCTGAATACCGTCTTAGAGACAAGAAGCTACTTCTAGAAAGCATTTAGATTTAAACTGATTATATTGACAGGAAGAGAAATAAGAATATCTTTTCAAGTGTTTTTTTTTTAAGACATGCATAACAGGCCCACGAGCCTGTGCCGCCCATTTAACCTACAACCTGTTGAAGGGTGGGTGGAAACCAGGCCCCCAGGGAAAACCCACGCAGACACAGAGAGAACGTACAAACTCCTTACAGACAGCGCGGGATTCGAAACCAAGTCCCCATCACCGGGGTAGTTAAGGTGTTGCACTAACCGCCACGCCAACCGTGCCGCCCTCGTGATCTCGCAGTTGCACAGTTTTAAATTGGATGAGTTTCAAAATTAGCACAACTTTTCCCATCATTTTGTTATTAGATTTTAAATGTAGACATACAGCACAGTAACAGGCCCTTTCAGCCCTCGAGCCCATGCCCCCAATTGACCTACAACCCCCAGACATTTTGAAGGGTGGGAGGAAGCTGGAACACCCAGAGGAAACCCACACAGAATCAGGGAGAACGTACAAACCCCTTACACACAGCACCGGATTCAAACCCCACTTGTTGGCGCTGTACCAGTCATGCGCTAACCGTGTCACTCACTGATAACCATGTTATCGTTCGTCTATATTAATTGTGCAAAATATTCAAGAAACAGTGTCGGATGTCAGTGACATCTGGTGAGAGGACAGTAAACATTTCTCGAGCGACTATGCTCCTAGGGAGCTTTGCAGTCAGCTAAAGTAGACCTTTAAGAAGGGTTCAGGCCCGGAATGACAGTTTGATATCTTTACCTTCTATGAATGCTGCAAGACCTGCTCAGTTTCTCCAGCATTTCTGTGTCTTTACTTCCAACGGTTGATGCCCAGTGAGAATAAAAGGGGGAAAACTAGGATTTTTAAGAGACAATAGTCTTTAAAAAATATTGATTTCCTATAGGGGGAGCAAATTGAAGTTCTTGGGAGCCACTGTCACGGAGGATCTTTCTTAGACCGAACACATCAATGGCATCATGAAGAAAGCACGTCAGTGCCTCTACTTCCTCAGGAGTTTGCAGAGGTTTGGGATGAAACCCTGGCAAATTTCTACAAAGGTGTGGTTGAAATTGCACTGACTGACTGCATCACAGTCAGATATGGGAACACAATTACCCCCGAGCGTAAAGCCCTCCAAAAAGTAGTGGACACAGACCAGAACATCGCAGGCAAAACCCTCCCCACTATTGAGTACATCTGCAGGGAACACTGCCGTCGGAGAGCAGCAGCGATCATCAAGGACCCTCACCACCCAGCACACGCTCTGTTCTCACTGCTGCCATCAGGAAAGAGGTATCGGTGCCACAAGACTCGCACCACCAGGTTCAGGAACAGCTGCTCCCCCTCCACCATCAGACTCCTCATCGACAAACTCAATCAGGGACTTGTTCAAGGACTCTGACTTGTGCACTTTATTGTTTTTCTTTTTGCTCTCTCTATTTCACTGTTTGTTTACAATTCGTTATCTGTTTCCAGTTCTTTGTTTACATGTTTACACTGTGTACAGTCTTTTATGTATTACTAATAAGTGGTAATTCTGCTGTGCCCACAGGAAAATGAATCTCAGGGTTGTATGTGATGTCATGTACGTACTCTAGACAATAAATCTGCAATCTGAGCCTTCTCAATAACAGACCAAAAACCGCTTCAATCAGGTCTGCAAGGAGCTCTGGTTGCATGAGATCATTGTCTGTCTTGATGCAGTATACCAAGCTGCCAGCAGATTCCCTGGCGAGAGGCAACAGAAGCCTCAGGAGAGCCCTCATCTCCCAGCCACATTCACTGACACTAACGTTCTTGATAGGAAGTGGAAGAGGTCTAGGCTTTTAGATTAATGGCTTCCAAGTATCATCCTGTCGCCTGCTCTGACTGAAGACCTGAATCTTCTAGCACAATCTTAGAAAGTAGTCAGGGCAAACTCCAAAATATCCAGCTCAAAACTGGATGTAGCAGTTAGCGCGACGCTGTTACCGCGCCAGCCATCGGGACCTGGGTTTGAATTCCACTCTGTCTGCAAGGAGTTTGTTCGTTCTGCGTGGGTTTGCTCCAGTTTCCTCCCACCATTCAAAACCTATAGCGGGTTGCAGGTCATGGGCCGAAAGGGCCTGTTACCATGCTACGTATCTACATTTTAAACAAATTTAAAAGCCAACACCCTGCCGTGTGACAGGTCGTCGTTACAATTTTATTATTCACAATTAGTTTTATTCCCAGTTTTATTTTGAAAGGATTTATATTGACTGAGCATGGTTTCAATAAGAGCATCTCTAGGGGAAAATCTCCAGTCTTTGTTGATGTAAAATTTTGAACCAGTGTTCTCCAATTTTGCATCCACAATCAATTTCAAACAACCTTCTTGCATTTACGTTAAGGATATGATAAAAATCCAAAATTGTTCAAATGACTTACCTGCCCTTCTGAGTTGCTGCCCCAGCCGTAAACATCTCCCGCAGAGGAAAGACCCAGTGTGTGCTCAGCACCCACAACTATGTCCTCAATAAACACTCCACTGAGAGCAGGTATAAGCTGAGGTCTGTTATGGTTGCGGGCACGGCCCTCAGGCAAGCCTATCAGACGGTCTGGTTGGACAGAGGAAGGCTCATCAGATCACTGAGATGACAGATTTAAATTTCGCATTTGAATGCACGAGTGGACAAATTTATTAAAATATGGCAGAGATTATTCTCGAGTCGTCAGGCTTCTACAATTTTACAAAGGTCTAGAAATGTAACATCTTCTCTCACCAGCATAAATAACCCAGCCCACTCATCTAAAATTAAGAATAAGTGTACGCAATCTCTCTGAGCTCCAGGCCAGACCTCGACTGTGTCACACCAGACGGATAATGTGTGACACCGGAACCTGACACTTCATCAGGTTCTCGGGAGACCTCAACCTACATTCCACTCACCACAGATCTTCAAATAGAACATCAATAGAAAATGCAGGAAATACAAAACCACGAGGGGCAGAGATAAATAGTCACAGACTCCCCTGGCCTGTGGAAAACGACCAAAAGTAGAGGACATAGATTTAAGTTGAGAGGGGACAGAATTATAAGTGGATCTGAATGGGATAACCTTTCTACACTGAGAGTGGTGTGTGGATGGAACGAGCTGCCAGAGGAAGCGACGAAGGCAAGTACAAATGCAACAATTTGGACGAGGACATCGAGAGGAAAGGGTTGGGCATGGGTCAAGTTAAGGGAAATGGAACTAGATCACGTGGGCATTTTGGATTGCGTAGTCAAGTTGGACTGAATGGTCTGATTCCAGCCATTCTCAATTTTTCTTTGGCTATGCTCCCCCCACCCCCTTAGACCTCTGCTCAAAGATTATGGACCTCCTCCCCTTGTGAAGCAATCATTTAGTTGATTTCTTCTGTACTTCTCTCTGATGGACTACATTAAAACTATTTTATGATTTCAGTCCATGGCCTCCTTTGCTTTGGCCCCCAGGGATGGCTGCATGACTCCCAATGAGAACAGCTGCTGGACCATCTCCTTGGCTCTACTCACCACTTCAGGTAGCATGTAGACAGAAGCAGATTTTTTAAATATTAGCTCACTGGATCTGGCAAGGTCAAGATTTATAACCCATCCCTTAAACTATGTGACATGCTGATGCACGTCAGAGATTAGCAGTGAGACAACTAATGAGCTGGTGTCACATGCAGACCCTACCAAGCAAACACAGCAGATTAGTTTAGCCATTAGTGCAATGCTGCGACAGAGCCAGGGGTTCAACTCCTGTGCTGTCTATAAGGGGATTGTACGATCTCCCCGTGTCTGTGTGGGTTTCCTCCTGTTTCTGCCCACCTTTCAAAATGTACTGGGGTTGTAGGCCCATTGGGGTATTTAGGTGGCACGGGTTCGTGTCTAAATTAAAAATTAACAATACCATTTCCTACCCCTATCACATTAGTCAACCAGGTAGGTTTTTAAAGTAAAAAAGCTGGTAATTTCATGGTCAATACTAAGACGACCACCCATTTCTAAAACTTCTGATTATTTAGTTAATTCAGTTGCTCAATTGGGGGCTTGAACTCATATCCTGGATTATTATAGCAGGTCTCTGGATTACCAATTTTATTACATTCTCTCCTACAGCCACTAACTTGAAACAATACTTTAGAGACGCTGCCTAACTGCTAAACATTTCCTGCATTTTCTGTTTTTAATTTCAGAATGCAAGCCTCTGCAGTTTTGTCACCTTCGCTTCATTCCGAACCACCAGCCCATTAAGCCCATAATATCTCTTTGGTTAACAAACAAATCCTGTTCTTAGTGTTTGTTTGAAACAACCTCCATGATTTGTTATGCCACCTTTAAAATTTGGATACAAATACCTTGGGCTCTGTTCATAGGGTCTAGGACAGTTTGGTGCTGGACATTTTGATGTTAACAGGTGGATTTCACCGCTGGGAGACGGGAGGGTGGAGATGTTACCGTAGGGAGACGGGAGTTAGAGTTAACCCTAACTAAATTAACAATTTTATATTCATTATATTTAAATGCCATGTCCGTTGCCAAAATATCCAGTGCCAAACTGTGGACACCAAAATGTCTGAAGGGCTACAAAAGTCTTGATTTTTTTTCCGCAAATTGCAAGCTCCAAAATGTACGGTGCCAAACCGCGGACGCCAAAATGTTCATGGAGTCCCATGTCATTATTTCATACTGACTCAATTACGCTTGTATTTCTTTGTCTGTTATTACCTTCCTGTTTAGGGTGGCACAGTCGGCACAACGCCTTTACAGCACCAGTGATTGGGACCTGGGTTCAAATCTCGCATTGTCTGTAAGGCGTTTGTACGTTCTCCCCGTGTCGCATGGGTTTTCTTTGGGGGGGGCTTTTGGTTTCCTCCCACCTTTTGAAACGTACTGGAGGTGTAGGTTAATGGGGTGTAAATTGGGCGGCACGGACTCGTGGGCCGAAATGGCCTGTTACTGTGTGTATGTGTAAATGAAAAAATTTAAGTGAGTGGCCTCTTATCCCAGTTTTAAATGACTAGTGCTTTATCTTATGTAATTGTCCTCAAGTTAAAGACTCACTTAGGAACTTCTACCCCGTCAAGCCCCTTTGGGATCTTGTATGTCTGGGTAATGTCACCCCTCATTCTTCTAAACTCCAATGGATACAAGTCCAAACTAGTCTCGACTGGAAGGACAACCTTCTCACCCCAGGAATTAGCCTGGTAAATATTCTTTGTACAGCATCTTTTTTTTTTTTTAAAAGGACCAAAACTATACACAGTATTCCAAGTATGACCTCACCAAATACTTGCAATATTGCAACAAAATCTTCCCAATTTTAAACTCATATCCTTGGACACTTAACCTTGGAGGATGTTACTGTAGGGTGTTACCGTTGTGACGGGTCACTCATACATCAAGCCATCAAACATAGAAGTGTTTCTGCAATCAACTGCAAAAAGAACTCAATTGTTTGGTACATTTTAAAATGAATTCATTAAAAAAAACCTCGATAGTGGTCTTACCTTGGCCAAAGGTATACACGTGGCCATCTTTTGTCAAGGCCACAGAAAACTGGGTGCCACAAGCAACCTTCTTGATTCCTACTCCGCACAAAACATCTACTTTCTGCAAAAAGAAAAAAAAAATTAAAACTTTTGCGGCAGGAAAAGTCAACAAGAAAGTTGAATTATATGCTTAATTACTTACAAACATTATTTTCCACAAATATAACGAGGCAAATTGACTAACCCCTTAAATACTTTTTAATTCAATGAAGCATCTGGGAGAGAAAAATATGCTATGAAAACAGCCCAAAATTTGGTAAACTCTACCTGAGGGGAAGACTTGGCCGTTGAGTTGCCAAGACCAAGCTTTCCGTAATCTCCATCACCAAAAGCCCAAACCATCATGCCATCGGCAGAGATGGCTAACGTGTGATTTAAGCCACATGCAACCTGGGGGGAAAAAAATCCAGCACTTTGAAGGGAGTGAGAATCACCTGCTACAAATAACAATCTCACACAGGTTAGAAATGATTGCAGATCCAAAATCAAAATACAGTAAAACCCCTGTTTGTCCAGAGTTCAAGCAAGGAGTAGCCTCAAGCAACCAGAAAAAAAAAGAATTGTGGAAGATAAATAGGCAAAAACGCGCACGTTTTAAATTGGGATCATGCCGTTAGTTCGCCAGTCTCAAGCAACTGGAAAACTCACTTATCCAGCATCTACCAACCCCCATAGATGCCAGATTACCAGAAGGTTTACTGTATGGCAAATGCTGGAAGTATGAAAACAGAAAATGCTGTAAATGCTCAGGATAGGCAGCTTTTGTGCAGAGTTCACAGGGTGAGAGTCGTATGGTGCAGAGTCAAGCCCGCCAAATCCATGCTGACCACTGGGCACATCTATACTAAAGTCTGCATAAGCTGGATTGCAGTGGAAACCTCAGCAGGATTTATAGCTATAAATTCACATCTATAGGGAGTAAAGGGCAACCAATATTAAGGCCCAGAGGCTCTCTGTAACGATATGGGGGGAAAAGACGTCTGTGCCTTGACAGTTCCAATGCTTGTCAGGAAGCTTCTTAACTGTTGAGAGAGCATCTGACTCCATCACCTCCTTACTCAGTCTATTCTAGATGCCAACCAAATACATTCCCCTCCAATCCCCTCTAGAGCTCCCTCCTCACTTTCTTGTATGAGACCCCTCACCACGATTCAATCTCCTCTCCTCATAATTTTGTATACCCCTATCAGCCACTCCTCAGCTTCCACTGCACCACAGAAAATAAGCCCAACCTATCCAAATCTCTCTCTCTAGAACCAAAATGTTCCGATCCAGGCAACATCCTGGTCAACCTTCTCTGCACCTTTTCCAGCACAACGTCCCAGTTCTTAGATTTGATTCCATGGCTGATTAAGGCAAGCATCCCACATCACCACCCTCAGTAAACCTTCAGAGGTTTACGGACCAAGGTTTCTCTGCTCAGCAATACTTCCCAAGGCCTGACCACTGACTGTGTGCGTCCATCCCAAAATGCATCACGTGTTAAGATATACTGGTTTTGGAAGAGATGCAGAGATTCACCGGGCTGCTTCCAGAGATTAGGAGGGTTTGCCTCTGAGGAGAGATTGAGTTAGTTTTTTTTCCCCATAGTAGGGATCCAAGGTTTTTGTGGAAAAGCTAGGCAAAACCTCCTCCAACCCCCTGAACTTTCAGCCATGATCTCAGTTGAGTGGCAGAGTAGGCTTGGCGATCAAATGGCCAACTCCTGCTCTCATTTCTTACGGTGTAGTCCCAAGACTCAAATAAGGGGCCCATATTCTTTGAGTTTCCAACATAATCATGGTTAAAAGAACAACGAAGACCTATGTGAATTAAATAATGCAGAGAAAATGGACAAATCTTTAAAGGTTTCCCATGACTATATGGGAGAAAAAAGAAAGATATCCTTGCCTTTAATACAGCAAGGAAGTTTTATTAAACACTACTTCACCCTCAACTAGACTACATGATAGCAGACTTTAGCACATCTCGGCCTGTGCAATAAATTTATTAGAATATTACTGGGGAAGAGGTACTTTAATTAAACGGATAGACTGAGTTCGGGCAGAAAATGAGGGATTTCAAAATGATGGAAGGTTTTGATGTGGTAAGCAAGAAATGTAACACAATACCTGTCCAACTTGATAACCCTCCAGTGCCGCTACTCTCTCCGGAAGCTTTTTGTTGGATGTGTTACCCAGTCCCAAACGACCATAGTCACCATTTCCAAAGGTGAACAACTTGCCGTCTGCCGTGACTACTGCGGAATGCTTGAAGCCGCAGGACATCTGTGTGAAACAGAAGCAAATGATGTTGAAAGAGCACAATACTCAAATTAAAAAATAATACCCCGTGGCTGCATGGGCAAGATGATCAGATCATTAGTATGTTTTGGCTTTCGCAGAAATGCTGATAAAGAGAGAAAGGGAGGTTGAGGTGATACAGTGGGGAGAGGGCTTGAGAGGGCTGTGGGGAGTATTTCCTGACTTTGAAGGCAGGGCAAAAACATTTTTGCTATAACCTTACATCGAAGCTGTTGCCACTGGAAGGCGAATCAAAAGTGGCTGAAAGTTCAGGGGGTTGGAGGAGGTTTTGCCAATGGAACACCACACAAGGTCAAGAGGAGATGGCCGAGTTGCCTGGTCCAAAGCGATTGTCACCCGGAAATTAGGTACCTCAACTCCCGCTTGATCAGCATCCCTGGAGGTTATTTGACTCCTGGCGTGGGGTGACTGGGAACGCTGCGTAATTTGAGTCAGCATCATTATGCGATTAAACACGCTAAATCCAATAAAAGTTCATTTCAGGTTTCTCTACACGACGCAGGAAATCTGAAATGATCTTTGTGTTCAGCTTGAAGTTGTCGATCATAATCACCATTTTTTTCAGAAGCAAACCTTTTGAAAAAATTTGCTCTCCAGTATAATTAGAGAAGCAGTGAATAGCATGGAACAAAATAAATCTTAGGCACATTGGTCCCACCCTAACCTTAAAACCACAGTAGCCACACTTCTTGTAGAACATGTTAATATTTGTCAGGGCCAATATTAGATTTCTACTAACGTCATTTGATAATTTGCTGAAGGTCGTGAGGGCGGGTGGAACGGTGTCAGACTGAAGATCAGGCACTTGCTACTAAGTGCTTTTGTATTGATAATTTAAATTTAGACATACAGCGCAGTAACGGGCCCTTTCAGCCCATGCCACCCACTTTATCTACCACCCCCATAGGTCTTGAAGGGCTGGGAAGAAATCAGAGCTCCTGGGGAAACCAGGGCAGATATGGGGAGAGCGCACAAACTCCTTACAGACATCACCGGTTTCGAACCCAGATCGCATTGCGTTGTTAATTAGGCTTGACCGCCACGAAAATCTGGCTTCGATTGGGCCACTAATTGTTCCTGCATACAATCTCACCTGGACAACCTCCTCTCCCTGCAGTGCCTCAATCTGCCGCGGTCTGCGCTGCCGATCACTGTTTCCGTGACCCAGCTTGCCGTAATCACCATCTCCCCAGCTGAAGACTTCCCCACTTTCTGTCAGAGCCATAGAGTGACCGTCTGATCCGCAGGAAGTGACCAACTGTGTTACGACAAAACCTGTTAAGGGCACAAGGATCACATCAGGACAAGCCGAGATATGAACCATTTGAATAATGAACAAGAACATCTGTTTTTAATGATCAGATGTCATTTTGTATACCTTGCAGTGCTGAAATGACGGTTAACACGTGAAGATCATCGGAATTTCCCTGTCCAAGCCGACCATAGCTGCCTTCTCCACACGCCATCACTGTCCCATTAGCCTGGATGACAAAAGTGCAATTCTGCCCACAAATAACCTGAAAAAGTAAACACCAGTAAAATTCCTTGAATACTTTGAACTGCATTTCAACTCGGCTCCAACTCCATCACTACTCCCCTTCTCAAGGAAGCCTGCCCATGCAACTGCACGAGGTGCACCTTATCGCTTCCCAAAGGGTTCTTCTCAGTGAACCAGAGATTCACTTGAATGCACTGCAACTGGTTCCCACGACAATGGGCTCTGCTCTGTTGTGGAGACATCAACCCCGCACTGGACGGCTGCTTCGCACAGCAGCTCCATTCAATTTCCACCAACTCTTCATCCAGTTGGCAACCTGACACGACTGTGGCCTCCTCCACTGTTCCAACAAGGCTCAGTAGCAATTTGAGGAATATTGCTTTGTTTTGCATCTGTTCACATGGTCAATACCAAATTCAATAAATTTAGGAAATTCCATTTTCTCGTTGCATCAGGACCCGGCTGCACCCACACTGCCTGATGTGGAGCATTTTCAGCTGTTCCATGTGTAACAATGGCTGTGATCTTCATTTCACAGCTTTTACATGTCCCTTTGTGTGTTATCATTCCATCTAACTGCCCTCATTAATCTACTAACTGGATGGATCTGTTAACAATACGTTCTCCTTGGCAATCCTGGCTTCAGTCTATCGCAGAGAAAATACAGAACATCTCAGCACACGACAGGCCCTTTGGCCCACGGCGTATATAAACCTACTCAACAATCTTCCTTCTGTTTGATCCATCACTTCGCCACCCTCTGCAACTTAAAACTAATGTTTTCTCACTTCCCTTGTTCTGAGAGAGGGATCTGAGATACAAGCGATGTTTCTCTCTCCGTAGACCCTGTCCAGCCTGCTAAACATTTCCAACAATTATTTTTAAATTTCCATTCTCCAAAGTCTGTTTTCAATTACATTTTATTACCAGTCATTCTCTATTCTGAAATCACAAAAACGTCTTATTACTAACAGAAAAAAAATGGTATTTTTTTTCCCCACGGCCTAAAAGAAAAAAAGATTCAGTAAACCAAAAGACAGCTTTGATTCTAATGAAGAAGCAGAGAGGATGAAACCACAGATCGATGACCATGGTGGCTGACCAGCGAAGGGGGGGGGGGGGGGGGCGGTCAGTGGCTGAGGGACCTTCAAAGGCTGCGAGCGACTTGTGGTCAGGGCACCCGCAAGAGCTGCGGGCTGCTGGAGACTGGCTCAAGGGAACCAGGTCTTGAAACCAGGATGAGGGAGGTTGCTGAGGGAAAGAAGGGCTCCGGTGCTGAAAGCTTCTTGGAGGTTTGGATCTGGAGCTCTGGCGGCTGATGGATCGAGCAGGAGTCGGGTGCCTGCGGGAGCGCTGAAGGCAAATCCACGGACACTCAGTGACTCTGAAGGGACTTTTGCTTCTCTTTCTCTCTTACTGGGTAACACGAATGACGACGCTTTGCCTTATAGCAGGCAGAAGGCAATTTCATGTAATATTTTGTGCTCTTGCATGATAAAGGAATCTTGATTGAAGGTTCAGGAAAGGATCACACAAAAGTACTTTCAAAAATTTTACAACAATCCACAGCTCTAATATTGACTTATTGCATATTAAATTGTAAGCACGATAATTTAAATTCAAAAGTCAAACCTGCTGAGCTTGTGAAAACGAAGGGGCAATAGTTGGTACCATAACATTCCTTCCAGCCTCTGCCAACTGCCCATGACGTCCTGCACCCCACAGGAAGACATCGCATTTTCCACCAAGGTGCCAGTCCTGAAGGGACAGGAGATGAACACAGGACATTACAGCACAGTGTAGTTCCATCGGCCCATGCTGCTGCACCGACCCATATTAAAAAAAAATCAAACCCTCCCTACCTAGTAACCCTCTATATTTCTTTCATCCATGTTTCTGTCTAAGAGTCTCCTATTGTTCCAGTCTCCCCCACCATCGCTGGCAATGTATTCCAGGAACCCACATCTCTAAAAAAAAACCACCTCTGATGTTTCCCCGAAACTTACCTCATCTTTTTCCTTGTACAGATGTCCTTTGATTTTTTTTTTACTCCCGCCCTAGAAAAGGTGCAGACCGTCTATCTTATTTACGCCTCTCATTATCAAGTCACCTCTCACCCTTCTTCCCTCCAAAAAGTCCCAGCTCTGTTAATCTTGCCTCACAAGACATATTTTCTAATTCAGACAACATACTGATAAATCTCCTCTGCACCCTCTCCATAGCTTCCACATCCTTCCTGTAATGAGGTGACCAGCAGTCAGTTTTCAGTGTTCAAATCTCAAGCACAGAACATGTAGATGCTAAACAAGGGATTACCTCTGGTCTGGTTGTTGCCCAGGACATAATTTGTTCATCCATTCCACTGAACCACTTACTATTGTCCTGCAAATGAGAAGAAATGGCAGGATGTGAAACCTATACATGTCCTCTAAAGTATCCACTAAGATTATTTTCATTTTTGAACAATACTGCATTTTTACAACTAATTATAGGGAAAATTTAAATTAAATATAAGCCTTAGACAATTTACAATTTATCATCAAGCAACAAAAACAAATTGGCCGGCACAATGCTGTTACAGCGCCATCGAGAAGGGCTTGAATCTGGCGCTGTCCGTAAGGAGTTTGTAGTACATTCTCCGCATCTGCGTGGGTTTCCTCCCACCTTCCAAGACATGTGGGGATGTACATTAATTGGATGTATTTGGCCAGCATGGGCTCGCTACCATGCTGTACGTCTAAATTTTAAAAATTAAAAAAAAATCTGATACCCAATTAAGTTGGCCTGTTGGGCACGCCCCGAAGCCTTACCACTTGAAGCGCATTACACGGAGAAAGAAGCAAAGATTTGATGTGAAACAAGAAAGTCTGAAGATTCTGTGAATGAAATAAATACACAAAACAGATGGAGGAACTCAGCCAGTCCCATAGCAGAACACAAATATATTCAAAACCAACGTCTCAGGCCTGAGCCATACTTTGAAGAAGGGTCCCAGTCCTGAAACATTCACAGTTTTTCTGTCCACAGATGATGCCTGGCCTGCTGAGTGTTTCCAATATTTCGGATTCCCAGCCTCTGCAGTTTTCATGTAAATGCCTTTGAGAAGACAGTGCCGAGCCACCTTCTGGAACCTGTAGCCTTTCGTGTTCCCACAATTCTGTTGGATAAGACACTCCTGAATTTACTCCAGCAAATGAAGGAGGAAAAGTAACATCGCCACGTCGGGAAGGCCTGCTATCCTCGTTAGTGGTCGAGGTCTTGGGTGTAGAACAGGGGTGGCCAAACTACGGCTCCCAGACCAACTGCGCCCGTTGACCATTTTTAAGTGGCCCGGCGTGAATTTTAAAAATCAAATAGAATATTGCCTGTTGGAAAAAAGCCTCTACCAATGCACTGTATCTAGATTGCACTTCTTAGTCTCAACACTAGATGTCGCTGCCATTTTGAACAACTTCTGTTATTCATCGATGAACATGTTTACCTTAGTTGATTAAAGACGGTGGAACCGAAAAGATGGGAAATAGCAAGGGAGAGCCGAAAATGAACACTTCTTCACAGAAGTCGAGGAGAAGCGTGTTTGTTTTGAGTTGTGAGGAATCTGTTAACTTTAATAGCCTATCTCCAGATTTGCACATTGCATCATAGAGGTGGACACTTGGGCTATGAACTGGATTCACTGAGAGCTGTGGAGGTATGTTGGAGATGGCCCCGTCCCTTTTGTGATTTTTTTTTCTCCTGTTCTTATTTCACACCCTGCTTTTCTGAATTTTAAAAGATTTTTATTGTATTTATTTAAATTTAAGAGCGTCAGATACAGAAATGCCTACTGTTATATGTGAGCTCATCAATAAACTATTGTAATGCCAACAGTTCAGTTGTGAACACAGTTATTTTGATAGAAAATGAATTTTCTGGTCTAAAAACAGCTTTTCTTGCAGCGTAAATGCTGAACTCACTGCTGAGCTTAATATCATTTGGCCCTTGGCTCCTTGCATTTTTCTGTATGTGGCTCACAACCAAAAAGGTTTGGACACCTTGGTGTAGAAGGTTCAGTTATACCAGCCTTTGTAAGGATTGGTGGTACATTCTCGACATGGTGCACGTTACAGATACCATAAATAATCTGTAGGACAAGCATTAAACAGGAAAAGGGAGCAAAAGATAATCCTCTCTTGAACTGTGCCATCTGTTGACCTACCCCAGTTCTATCTTCCTTTCAGCCCATTGTACCTATTCGCACACACATTAAGATACAAGTATTTTTCTCTCTTACAGCCCATACTCAAGATTATTGAGCTGAACATCTTACCATCACATGTGCCAGTTCCTCTTCTGGTACGGGTTCCAGGTCTGGAACAGTGAAACATTCGGGTAACGGTGCTCCCTTTGCTAATGCCTCTGCAGCCTTTACAGTGGTGGAGAAACATTCCAACCAGGACCATTCAGAGGAATTCCCGGTGGCAGGGTCAGACGGGCAACCAGCTTGATGCGGAGGTACTGGCGGATTGCACAAGAGTTGGTCTAGCTGAAGACCCACAGCTAACGAAGCCAAACATTGCATATATGGACTATGGACAAGTTGGTCTCCACATATAACATGAGGCTGAGAGCAAAAACAAATGGCCAAAATTATTGACGTATTTGATATTTTCGGATTACTGGTCCAATCTTGTTGATTTTCATTACCTTTTCATATGCATATTGTTCCTGCAACATGATTGGCAACCGTTCCAGGAAGGTCCTCATGCAAGGTGCCATGTTCAGTCCAATTACTCCTTGCTTTTTCAGTGAATTTCTACACGTTGCTAAAACGTGGTTGTCAGCTATCCAGTCATTCGTGCAGTTTACCACCAACACATCCTAGTCAAAGAAATAGTTATGCACTGTTCATTCAGAAATAACTAAAATTCCCATTTATTCGCAGAGAAATGTCACAAACCACACGCTCTGTTCTCGCTGCTGCCATCAGGGTAGAGGTAAAGGTGCTACAAGACTCGCCCCAGCTGCTATCCCCCCCCCCCTCCCTCCACCATCAGGCCCCTCAACAACAAACTCAATCAGGGACTCATTTAAGGACTCTTGTACTTTATTGATTTTTTTTCTACCTCTGTATTGCACAGTTGGTTTACATTACTTTATTTGTTTACATATGTAGCTTGAGTCAGTTTTTTTTGCGCAGCCAATAAGTGGTCATTCTGCCTTGCCCGCAGGCAAAAGGAATCTCAGGGATGTATGTGGTGTCGTGTCTGTACTTTTGACAATAAATCTGAATCTGACTAAACCCACAAGGCAGTGTGGTGACATGGTTAGTAACTGGGGTTCAAACCCACTGCTGACTGCAAGGAGTTTGTATCTTCTCCCCATGTCTGAGTGGGTTACCTCCCACCCTTCAAAATGTACTGGGGTTGTAGGTTAATTAGAGCATTTGGGCGACACAAGCTGCATGCCTACATTTTAAAAAAATAACCTTGCTCTTTGGCAGACTTTGTACATTTAAACATTTTTTTGTTGTAGTACGCAGGGGCTTGTGACCCTGCTGGCGGGAATCTCGTCAGAAGCCACCACATCTGCCAATCAAGGTTAAGCCCATCCACAGGTGAGCACACACTTGCCATTGACTCTTTTGAAGGAATACACGCCTTGTCACTGCCTTATTTTGGCCCCACTGGCCAACTGGGGGAGGGAGCAACTAGAGAATGAACCCAAGCTCCAGTCCAGGTTGGGTGTAGTAGTAGAGTTTGGGGGCTCCGTGATGTAGATACAGTCTTTTCAGATGAAGACTAGCACGCCACGCTTTGTTTGATTAATGAATCCTCATTTTGTGCAAGGCTTTGTTCATTACCATTTAAGGTGGCACATAGAACAGACGTCCAAACTCAAAACTATCTTGTTTTAAGGCAGATGTCGATCCACAATGTAATAAGTGTAAAATTTTTGAAGCTTCACTGATTCATGTTTTGGGAGTGCCCCAAGTTATGAAAAATTTTGGAAAATATTTTCCAAACTTTGTCATCATTTTTAAGATCAAATAGAACCATGTTCGTTAATTCCCTTGTTTGGATTTTCTCATAAACCAGATCTACCTCAGTCTGCAACCCAAGAGAAAGTATTAGCTTTGATCATGTTGATAGCCAGGCGAGCAATTTTAATGAAATGGAAAGACGACTCTTCATCTACTCTTGCATAATGGTTACATGATGTAACTTCCTATTTAAGTTCGTGGAAAATTAGATACAACATTATAGATAGAAAGTTTCAATTTGACGAGATGTGGGGCCTATTCATAGATTAGTATCTTGAGTGGAAGGATTTATAAAGTCTGGATGCTGCAGATTCTCTGTCTCGTGCATGAAGGTCGCTATTCGATCCAAACTTTGACAATTTTTACGTCAACCTTGATTAGAGGAAGAGGTTCGATTAGATTTAGTTGTTTTTGTTTTCTTTTTCCTCTTTTTCTTTTTTTGAATATAGATGAACTTATCCACATGGGTTTAAATCTGGTTGTCATAGATCATATCATTAAATAAGTTAGAATTTACCCTTTGTTTACATCAAGGATTGTTCAATTTAGTCTTATTTATTTTCTATCCAGAACTATTTTCGAATATCTAATGAGAAAGAGATAGACGGTTAATTACCATATTGACCGAATTTAATGTTTTAAAGAAACATTGTTAAATAGACAAATATGAATAAATTTACATTTCTATTACATTTGTGATATGTTTATGATATAACCTGTTGTTTGTTACATTAGAAGACTTTGTATGTTAAAAATATTTTAAAAAGAAAGAGTTGTGGTGCATGCTTATTAATTGCCTGTGTTGTGAGAATCACTGTAAATACTTTTCTTAACGAATCTGATCTGCATTAGGTCAAGGGGTGGCGTGCACCATTCGTTGTGCCTTTTTATTGTATATAATTTTTTTTTTAAATTTAGACATACAGCACGGAAAAAGGGCCTTTGGGTCCATGAACCCATGCCGCCCAATTACACCCAACCATCTCCTGAATGGTGGGAAACCCTACCGAGTCACGGAAAGGATGTACAAATTCCTTACAGACAGTGCGGGATTCGAACCCCAGTCCCGATCGCTAGCGCTGTAAGAGTGTTGAGCTAACCACTTTGCTAACTGTGCCGGCCCATAATTGATCGTGCCAGTTTGTTAGCTGCGTGTATCTTGCCTGATTGTGTGCGTGCAATCCCTGTGGCAACTTGCTCCCGTGGGAAGGTAAATTAACTCGTGGCTTCTCAGACCCACCGAACCTATTCCTCACAGCACAATTGTTTATTAAAATTTTTATCTAGAGATGCTCTGGGTCCAGCAGCTCAATTTGTCATATTCCCATCCTTTGGGGATTTGACCACAAATAATTCAGAGGCCAGCTGGATTGCTAGAGATGATATCCTTGCAGTGCCTTTTATAACTCTTCTTCATTCCCTGTAACAGGTTTCTGTAGTTTCTCCAAATCCTGCCCTGTCACCTACTCCGCACTTAGTTGCTGTTACTGCAGTTCCTGCTGCACAAGTAGGAGGGCCTCGTTAGCATGCAGAACAAAGCTTCTATGTGACACTAAAACAATTCAATCCTTCCGATGAGACAGATGTGACACTATTTGGAAGCAGCAGGTGCTATCTTGCCCAAATTTATCAACCAACATGAACCACCCTCTATCTCTTTCTATAGATTTGGTTCTGGGGTCACCACTCAAGACTTTGACCTTTTACCAACCTTAACTCCATTAAGCTGCAATGTCAGCTGCTCATTGGAGGTCAGTCCACAGGACCATAAGAGTGGTGGGGTCTCCTGCCCTGCCATTATCTTGGTCTACCAGGATCATTCTCTGAAGAGGGGGACGCAAAATCATCGAGGACCCCTTCCACCCTGTGCACAGCATCTTTCAGCTGCTCCCGTCAGGGAAGCAATACCGGAGGATCAGAGCCGGCACCACCAGGCTGAGGAACAGCTCCTTCCCGCGGGCAGTGGGAACGCTGAACGACCAAAGGAACTGCTCCCACTCACCCTCCGAGACTCTCATATTCATGAAGCGATATTTATTTGTGTAGATGAATACTTGTCCTGAATATGTATGGTTTGTCTGTATGTGAGCTATGTCTGGTTGTGTGTCTGCGTGCTTTGCACCGAGGGCTGGAGAACGCTGTTTTGTTGGGTTGTACTTGTACAATCAGATGGCAGTAAACATGACTTCCTATAAGCCAAAGCAAGGGCATGCCTATTATTAGACTAATTATTCACATCATTAAAACTTTCCAAAACCAACTGGTGTTGATTTTAAAGTTCAATCACCATCTTCATCGTCTTTGACCCTCCTTGAACTCCAAGCAAATGCCTAAGGTCAAAATCTTATCTATTTTCTCATGATTACCATCCATTCTATTAGCTTTCAAGCCCCTCCACAACCCCCACTCTTATCCATCAAACATGGCCTATAAACTAGCATCAATTTATCAATCCATGTCATTTTCCAAAAGACCCCACACCAGACGGGTAGCAACGCAAGGTCAGAGAACCATACAACACGTTACAGACCAAAACTGAAAACCTCGCTCAGTTTAACTGCTTTGTGATGTTATTCTTTGTTATAATTGCTGGCGTATGATGTTCAAAAGAAGTTCAATGCCAGCAGCTTAGTTTTGCTTGTTGTTGGTGTGAGTGCGATTTCAACCCAAAGCAATTGGAGCTAACAATCAGAAACGTCTTTGATCACCGAAAGCCCTCCCCACCATCGAGCACGCCTACAGGGGACGCTGCCGTCAGAGAGCAGCAGCATCAAGGACCCTCACCACCCAGCACACCCTCTGTTCTCGCTGCTGCCATCAGGAAAGAGGTATCGGTGCCGCAAGACTTGCCCAACCGGGTTCAGGAACAGCTGCTGCCCCCCTCCACCATCAGACTCCTCAACGACCAACTCAATCCGGGGCTCATTTACCTTTATTGATTTTTCTTTTTTCTCTCTGTATTGCAGATCTTGTTTTCCAGTACATTTCTTTGTTTACAAGTATATGCATTATGAGTACAGTTTTTTTTTGTTCTATCAATTAGTGTTAATTCTGCATGGCCCACGGGAAAATGAATCACAGGGTTGTATGTGATGTCTTGCATGTACTCTTGACAATAAATCTGAAATCTGATTATATTTTAAAAGCCAACGTTTAATTTGGCACGGAGGTAGAATGCGAAGCGTGCATGTAATTGTATTCCACAAGAGCGAATTTTACAGCTGGGCTCAGCTTCCTGGTGAGAAAGGCGGCTAATGCATTTTCCATTTGTCCTAATGAACAGAAGTGCAAACACTAATGTTGCAATCACTTCGACCACATCTTGCTCTTGTTGCCCAACAATAATGAAGAACATTTGAGGACCTTTTAGTGCAATTACCGCTATCAGTTTGCCAAGATGACTGAAGGATCAAAGTGCAGAATGTAAACAACTTTTGTAGAATACTACCTTTCTCTTCACTCTGGTTTCAATCATGAAAGAATCACTACCTACATATGCTACCCTTGTTAAAGTCAAATTTTAATTGTCTGAGAGGATGAGCAAATGTAGGTTCTTGGGAGTCACTATCTTGGAAGATCTTTCCTGGAACCAACACACCAATGGCATCATGAAGAAAGCCTCTACTTCCTCAGGAGTTTGCGGAGGAGCTAATGGAGTTGTTCAAGTGAACCGGTACGGACTTGAAGGGCCGACATGGCCTGTTTCCGTGCTGTAAACGGTTATATGGTTATATAAAGTAATTTGTAAGATTTCAGATCTTACCTTTGATCGACTGGAACAAGCTACAACTCCAACATCAGGGATCCAGGCTATGTTTTGAATGGTGCCAGATCCCGTCACCACACTCTGTAGGACACTGCCATCCTGTCAGAGACCAAGAATGTAAGTAAGAGTCAAACTGAAACGTTCACCGATGCACGGTACTTCCAGCAGTCTCTGCTTTAATTTTAAGATGGGTTTAAAGACTACAGGGGTGTCAGTAACTTGTGGTTAGATTTAACTGGGGGAAACAAATCTGCAGATGTTGTGGTCAAGAAAAATACACAAAGGTGCTGGAGAAACTCAAGGTCACGCAGCATCCACAGGAAGTAAAAAGCAATCAATATTTCTGCTTACACCAGGTTAACCTTTCTGTAAGCCAATTGCACGCACCAAACAACACCTGTGACCACAGGAAATGCTGCACTTGCTGGCACCTCCTCCCTCGCCCCCGTTCGGTTCCACCAAGTTACAGGTGAGGTGGCTCTTCACTTGTTGATCTGCGGGGTCGCCTGCTGTATCTGGTGTTCCTGCTGTGACCTCCTCTGTGTCAGAGGGACCAATTCGTGGAGCGCCTCAGCTCTGTCCACCGCAGTGGCGGGGATCTTCCAGTGACAACCCATTTCAGTCCCCTGCCCCATCCCCATGCTGACGTGTCGGTCCTTGGTCTCGTGTACTGCCCAACTGAGACCACCTACAGAACGGAGGAACAACACCTGATCTTCCGTCTGGGCATCCTCCAACTGGATGGCATTAACACCGACTTCTCCATTCAGTTTTCATTAACCTCCCCCCCACCCCCACCAATCAATCCTCATTTCTCCTTTCTTCCAGCTCTGCATTCACAGAGCCACCCCCTCCCATGATCAATTCTCCCCTTTCCTCTCCTGTCCTCCTATCCATGTCCAATTCTCAAATTTTGTCTGTTTGTTTGTGCCCTATCTTTCCTTCTCTCCAGCCATTTTAATCAGGCATTTGCCTGCTTTTTGCTCGAATAAGGGTTCAGGCCCAAAACGTCTTTACCTCCTGTAGATGCTGCAAGACCTGCTGATTTCCTGCAGCATCTGAGTGTTTTTACTACAGTCATAGCGTCTGCAGACTTTGCCATTTCACTCCATGAAATCAGAATTGTGTCGCACAATGACCACCTTCAAGTTGAGTTAAAAGAGAACACCTGCAGATCCTGGAGCTAGTGCTATACTCAAAAGTGATGGAGGTCTTGCGGAGTCCGTTAAGAAGCCAGAGGCAGTTGGATTTTCAGGCCAGAGGCCTCCATCAGGAAGCAGATCCCGGATGCAGTGCTCAGTCCACAAAATGCTGACTTCCTTTTACTTCTTACGGTCGCCGGGTGACAGGCTGAGCTCCTCCATCACTTTTGTGTCCTGGGCCAATCATCTTCAAGTTGTAAACTTCACAAATAATCAGTGGCGAGAGAAGCGAGGGGGTGGGTGGGGGGGGGGGGGGTTAGAATCCTTGGGGCAACTAAACACTGGGGAAATAAAATATTTATTAATTTGAGAGTCCAACATCTGAAAAGCTCACAAAATACATATTTATTCAGGTTAACGATTTTTGGAACCCTCTTTTGTACTACAGTAAAACTTCATTAGAACGCGGTCCCAGATTTCATACCATGTTACAGCCGAGTCAGGAAACAGATGCATATACGTCAGTGCCCACAGATAATCAAACCCAAATATTACCAGATTCGAAGGATCTGCTATCTTGAACTATGAAAGAAAGCAAGCGCATTCTTTTAATATTGGTATTCTGAATTTTAATCGACTTATTTGCAAAGTCTGGGGTCCACAGACACCCACGCTATAATGCGCGATTCCGCGGATTAACGAATCGTGTTCTAATGAGGTTTCAGTGTACCTTTAGTATTCAGTTTGGCAAAATAGGGTAAAGGCAGGGAGGGAAGGATCAGGAAAGACTGGAGGCAAGGAGAGAGAAAATCAAAAGAAAGATTTATTCTGAAACATTTTAAATACCTGCCAAGGGCCTCAGGGTGGTATACGTATTATAGAATTATTATATTATTAAAGACTTACATTTATGCATCTTTCACAAGGTCAGGGTGTTACAGCAAATGAAGTATTTTTAAGTATCGTTACATAATGAGTGCAATGTGGGAAAGAGATAATAATCTACTGATTGGGGAATTGGTGGTACCAGGGAGAATTACTCTGCTCTTTTCAAAACCATGCCATGGGACCTTTTACAACCATTGTTTTATTGTCTCATCTGAAACACTAACACTGCATCTCTGTGCTGGACGAGCAGCCAGGACTTTTGTTCTCCTGTTTCTGCAGCCAACCTCTAACTCAAAGCAAGAGTCCAATGAACTGAGTCATGGCTAAAATCCTGGCAGACATATGAATTAACTATACATTAACTAAGCAAATTTAAAGTGAAGAACATGCTCATAAAAGCAGTAAAAAAAGTAATTTCAACAATAAATTAACGCAATTATTTTACATTGCACTTCCAAAGAACAAAAAGTGGAAATATTTTGGGTACATTGATATTTTATCAATGTTTTATCAATATTTTATCAATCTTCATAAATGCTGGAATCCACGTGTCTGTCTGATTTCTTACCCTGAGGGACCAAATGTTCATCATCCCGCCAAGTTCTCCAGATACCAAGATCAGCCCATCAGGGTTGAAGCAAACACTTTTCACTGGAGTGACGTGTCCCTTCAGTTGATAGATGCATGTTGCCTCCTCGGCTTTCTTGTATCCAATCTTCAAAATCCATTGCGAGGAAGCGTTAAATAAAATCATCAATATGAAATAAAGTTTCACAAAAACCAATTACAGTGAGAAATTACAATTTATTTGGAAGGGCGACATGGTTGGCGTAGCAGTTAGCGCCTTTACAGTGCCAGCGATTGGGTTCAATTCCCGCACTGTCTGCGTGGGTTTTCCCTGGGGGATCTGGTTTCCTCCCACCATTCGAAACGTACCAAGGATGTAGTTAATTGGGTGTAAATTAGACAGCACGGGCTCTAAAAAAAATCTAACCACTATCTAATAGATGCATAGCAAGTAACAATTTGATTATAATATAGAACAAAAAACAACCCAGGTCCTTTGGCCCTCAACGTTGTGCTGACCTATATATTCCTACCTCGTAATCTTCAATTTTTTCTTCATCTATGTGCTTGTCTAAGAGTTTCTTCAATGACCCCAATGCTTCAGCCTCCACCACCGCTCCTGGCAACACATTTCAGGTACCCACAACTCTCTGATGCCTCCCCTAAACTTTTCTCCCATGAGACAATCTCAGAGATAAAGACCCAGTTGAGAATAGATGGGTGGCAGAAGAAGTGGGAAACACAGCTCTTGCAGAAGAAATGCGGCCAAAGTTTCTTGAACATTTCTGTTTGGCTCAGAGAGCCATTTTTGCAGTCCAGCGGTCGGGAGGTCGTGACTCTGTGGGGTCGTTACCAACCTTGGGGAGCGGGCTCTTTTCTCCACGACGGCTCCCTGTTTCTTCATGCAGGTAAGGCCTTCTCCTTTCCCTTCCGGGGTCTTTTCTTCTTTTCCCCGTTGTTTTTGCTTTTTCCTTCTTGGATGCCATTTTCTTTCTTTTCTCCACAACTTTATCTTTTATTTGTTGTGTTTTGTGTTTCTTGAACTTTGTATTTTCTTCACTTTATTTCTTCTTTTCTGGAGAGGGCTGGTATTCTCCTACCGGCCATTACTCCATCACGTGACTCCCAAAGTTTCTTGAACATTAGGCCCTCGTCTATATGCTATCAAGTTATGTATTTAGTGAGCAGTGTGGAGGAAGAGTAGGGGAGCAGATGGTGGAAAGATAGAGGGCAGGAAAGGCCAAAACTTTCTTTCTGGGTCTTGGAAGAAAATTCTCACCGAGCCCAAAAGGGAAGATCACAGACATTTGACCTTCGCAGGAGATGTCCAGGGCAGCAACATTTTACTTGGGGTGGAGTGAAAAATTGTTATCAGATCTCAACATACAAGGAGTTCAGCAAAGTTGCCCTCTTTGGCTCAGATAGTATGGTCTGTTGATTTACTGACAGTGAAATTGCCAAAATGGTTTTACCTACCAAATGGATAAAAATGTTTAAAATTTAGACATACAGCATAGTAACAGGCCCTTTCGGCCTACGAACCTGTGCCACCCAATTACATCCAATTGACCTATAACCTCCGGTTCATTTTGAACAGTGGGAGGAACTGGGAGCACCTGCAGACATGGGGAGAACATACAAACACTTTATAGACAGCGTGGGATTCGAACCCTGGTGTTGCACTAACCACTAAGCTAACTGCACCACCCTAGCAGATTGTTTAAAAAAATTACTTAAACTGGAATGTAATTAGATTGAAAGGTTAGAAAAGTTAAGATAACATTTTAGTATCCCAACCATGCTAACTTTTTGTTAACCGGCCAAATCCATTAGATTCTGGAGATGTTGGCAACAGTTCACCTTCATCTGCCTCTTCGTTCCTTGTTCCCAGCAGTCATCAGGGCTCCTGGAAGTGCATGGCGATATTTTGGAAACATCCTGGGGAACAGTCCAGACACACACCCATCCATTCTGACACCCACTAGAGAAAGAAAGAGCAAAAGAGAGTGATAAACGTTGTCCAAGTTGGTCTATTTTGTTGCTTGTTCCCAATCATCCACTTCACCATCAGTTGAACTGCCCTCTTAATGATATGTTTCCCACCATGAGGCCCTTGGAACTTTCCTTGGCCTTTACTCTCAACATTTACAACACCATTAATTTCTCTTACCAGTCAACACATTCGATCGGTAAGCATGAGACACTTATTCTACCAATAATTTTATATTAATGCACCATTCTCAAGTGTATTAATTATGATATCCATGTTTAAGTCTCAAATCCTTTTTAGCTTCTTACATACCCCAGATTGAAAGGCTACAGTTGTATTTGTACATTTTCGACCGCTTGTTTGGTACCTTATTCCATTGCCCGCTTTGTTTGGTATCACTTGGAAATAAAACTAACTGGTTTTATTTAAAAATTCTGTGACCACAAAGTCTGCAATCGGCAGCAGCCATGAGGGGAAGCAGAGGACTGGCACAGAGAGCACCAGAAAACAGGAAGAACACCCCCCCCCACCCCATCCCCGCTTTGAGAAGGAAAAGCGGAGGAGACAGTCCGCAGGACGGCGACCGTGGTGGACCAGTGAGGAGTTCAGAGGCTGGAGAACACACAGGCTGCGGAGCTATCTGCATGTTCTCCCCGTGTCTTTATTACATGACGATATATTGTATCTTGAAATTTAATTATCCTGCAGTGAGCTTATAATTTTACATCACCTCAATTCAAGTTTATTATCAGCTGATTACACAAGGACAATCAGCATTTTCTGTTTCTCATGAAAATCACACAGATACATAACCAGACTTAACACAAGCAATACATATGCAGAACAAGTATTCATCTATATAAATAGAGGAGGGCGAGTGCGAGCAGTTCCTTTGGCCGTTCCGCATTCTCACTGCCTGTGGGAAGAAGCTGTTCCTCAGCCTGGTGGTGCTGGCTCTGATCCTCCTGGATCTCTTCCCCGACGGGAGCAGTTGAAAGATGCTGTGTGCAAGATGGATGGGGTCCTCAGCAATTTTGCATGCTCTCTTCAGACAATGATACCGGGAGATCACATTGATGGGAGGGAAAGAGCTTTCTGCCGCTCTGCAGCAACTGTACCATATGCTAACGGAATCGGACATTTTGGCATCTGGTTTGTCACTGGATATTTTGACGCTCACATTTGGTGACTAACATGGCATTTATTATATTTTAAAATAAATATAACGAATATAAAATTACTAATTTATTATAATTTTAATTAGGGTTAGGGTTCTAACACCACTCTCCCCGCGGGGACATCTCCGTGCTCCCCTCTCCCCGCGGTGAAATCCACCTAACTGTTGGCACCAACATGCGGAGGCCAAAATGTCCAAGACCCACACGGAGATGCAGCTGATCAGGATGCTCTCGACAGAGCTCCTGGTGAAGGTTTACAGAACAGTGGCCGATAAGTCTTGACTGCTTCAGTCTTCTCGCAAAGTGCAGTCACTGTTGGGCCTTCCTGCCAAGTGAGGAGATGTGTGTCCACAATAGTCAAGTGGACTCCAAGGAACTTGGTGCTTCTCTTCATTCTCCACTACAGAGTTATTGACGTGCAATGAGAGGCGACTCATTGGAGACCCAAGGGTGCTCCACTCAGAATTTCTTCACTGATGCAACCGTTCTTCCGCCGACTTAATTGAGATCTGCATCTCCACTTATTTGGAAGTTCAGCGTCGTTCAACAAATGCCACTTACACGAGCAAAGTTAGTTTGAAAGGAGAGCTTAAAGGAATGACAGTTGGATGGTAGAGCGTAACATAATCCAAAGTAAAATTCCCAGCATAAACATTTAATTAATGAAAATATAAAGGACTTTCAGGAACAATAAGTGCTTTGAAAGTGTTGATTTTTGCATCTACCTGGCCAACATGAACTGAAGCTGGAATCCATTTCCAAGATGCCTGTGCCAGGAGACGTTATTCACTAATGATGGGTGAGAGAGCGTGTGTACACAATGCCAGCCGCCACCTACAAAACTCCACAATTTGATGGTAGTTTCTTTGGCACAGCTCATAAGCATCTGTCCCAATGGATCCCACTTCATACAAGTGATACTTTCCTGGGGTCAAGAAGAAATAAGGAAAAATACGTTCAGTTATTATCAAAGATTTACAGTTTCATTTACATTTTCAAATTTAAAATAATCTGCTCAGCGTTATAGATTTTAACCCAAAAGCTTTGGAACCATGGAACCGTCTGCACTTCGCCCAACTATTCGTTCCACCTCGCCTCATCGACCTGCATCTGGACCATTCCCCTCCAATCAAAAGCAACTATCTTCTTTTAAATGTAGAAATCAAATCCTCATCCACCACCTCAGCTGGCAACTCGTTCTATATATTGAGTGATGAAATCCTCTGCCCCCAGCAACATTTCCCTCAACCCATGTCCTCTAGTTCTGGTCTTATCCAACCTGTTGGCATTTATCTGAAAGCCCCACTATTTTGAATAACTCTGTCAAAGTTATTCGGAGTCAACTTAAGAAGTCACCTATCTTGGACACATAACATCTCCTCACTTGTCAGGAAGGCACAACAGCAACTGCTCTTTGTTAGAAGGCAGAGGCTGGTAAGGCTACTGGCCACCATTCTATCAACTTTCTACAGGAACTCCATTGAGAGCATCCTGGCCAGCTGCATCACAGTGAGGTACGGTTGCTGTAGAGAACTGGATTGGAGGTCAATCCACAGGACCATCAGTGCAGCAGAGAGGATCAATGGGGTCTCCCTTCCCCTCTCCAATGAAAGTGATTTGCCATTGTTTAAATAAGGTTTGCAAAATCAGGGAGGATATCTACCACCCCACACATAGCATTTTCCAGGTACTTAAAATTAATTTGGCTTTCGTACAGACAGAAAACTGGGAATATTTTGAACGTGGCCTCATGGCAGACTCCGACAAATTTGGTACATCACCAAAGACTCTTGAAGATTTCTATAGGAGAGCATTCTGAGAGGTTACTGGTATGGGGGAACAGGAAAAAAACTCCAGAGTTGTCAACTCAGCAAGCAACATCATGGGCACCAGTCTTCACTCCGTCAAGGACATCTACAAGAGGTGGCATCTATCCTCAAGGACCCCCACCACCCGGGCCAAACCCTCTTCTCACTGCTACCAAAGGGAAGGAGGTACAGGAGCCAGCAGCACAAGGACAGCTTCTTCCCCTCTGCCAACAGATTTCTGAACGGACAATGAACCACAGACACTGCTTCATTTCCTCTTTTTTTTTGCACTAATTTATATTTGAAATTGTAGTAGTTCGCTGGTGGGGGGTGGAATGGACAGAACCAGCACTAACAGCTCCAAACTCATGATAGCTAGACACAACAGGCTGGCAATTTGCCACTACAGCATAGCAACTCAGCAGCACCCTTAGGTCTGCTGAGAAGCCCTGGCCTACTCAATGTGAATGTCGTGAGGCAGTACGTACTCCAAGTGTCCTGACGCCAGGTCACCTGTTGTTTGTCTATATGTGCCTGACAGCATGTCAATAAATTACTCTTTTACTCTTCTCTGGCTGCAACCTGAAGTGTGGCCTCATTACTCATCTTATTTCAACTTGATGGTTTCCCCACAACTTACAAAACAATGAATTTTGTGAAACAATAAATTCTGATTCTGAAACATTACAGAAGTACAAGCCTAGTGGTAGGGCAGAATTGAAAGAAATTCGCATTAGTGAAAAAAATTGATCAAGCAGAAGGCCGATAAATGTCTTGAACTTGACAACCTGCTTCCTGGGAAAAAAGGGCATGGTTATGGAGATAGTTTCAGTGATTGTCATTTTGTTGATTCTAGAATACAGTAAAATCCCTGATATCCGATACCTACGCGGATTGGTAGAAGTGAATTTTCTGGCTGCTTGAGATTGCATGATTGACAAACTAATGGTGAGGCACACCAATTTTAAATTTGTACTTTTTACCTATTTACTTTCTATGATTCTTTTTTTGCCGGCTGCTTGAATTCCAATAACAGGGATTTAACTGTAGTTCTAACATATTGGAAGGTAACAAATAAATCCCCACTATTTCAGGAGGAAGAAAACTAAAGACAAGTTAGTCTGACATCGACATGGAATTCATCGTACAAAATGGTAACCAACCATTTAGAAATACCTAAATTAGGTCGGTACGCTTCGAGTAGTGGCGAACACGACACTGTTATAGCGCCAGCGACCGGTGTTCGAATCCTGCACTGTCTGTGAGGAGTTTGTACGTTCTCCCCGAATCCCCATGGATTTCCTCTGGGGGCTCCTGTTGCCACCCACCCATCAAAACATACCAGGGGTTTGTAGGTATATTGGATGTAATTTAGCAGCACAGGATTATGGGCCAAAAATGGCCTGTTACCGTGCTGTATGTCCAAATTTAAATAACAGAATTAGAACCATAGAAGATTACAGCACCGAAAACAGGCCCCTTTGGCCTTTCTAGTCTGTGCTGAACCATTTTCTTTGTGCCTCATCCCATAGTCCTCCATACCTCTCCCATCCATGTACCTGTTCAAATTCCTCTTCAATGTTAAAATTGAGCCCGCATTCACAACTTCAGTGGGCAGCTTGTTCAACACTCCCACCACTCTGTGTGTGAAGAAGTTCCCCCTAAACTTTTCCCCTTTCACTCTTAACCCATGTCCTCTGGTTTGAATCTCACCGATCCTAAATGAGCAAAGTCATCACAGATTTATGAGAAGAAAATCATGTTTGACAAATTGTGGAGAATTTTATGTTTTTCGATTCTCAGGCTTTCAATAAAGTGTCACACAAGAGATTATTAAACAAAGTTACAGTATGTGGAATTGGGGATGGGGTAAGAAAAAGTGTGGTGCGAGGATTGGTTAATAGACTGGTGAGAGCCACCCAGGTGTCTGCAGATCCCGGAATTTGAAGTTAAATGAAATCTGCTGGAGGAACTCAGCGGGTCGACAGCATCAATGAGAGAAAAAGTTGATATTTCAGGTCAAAACTCTTCATCAAAACTGGGGATATGGATTGGAGACACTTCTCTTATCTTCATCCCTCGGCTTTTTTCAAAAATTTTTTAAACCACATTGACCATGATACATACTTTTTCCTTTTCAAATATATACAGTGCCATTTTCTCCCCCCCCCCCTCCTCCCATCCCACCCTCCCTACCTCCCCCCCCATCCATTTAAAGTACAAAATCTAGGATACATTAAACCAGTCAAACAATGTTGTCATTCAATAAAAATAAACAAGAAATTCCACTGAGTCAATTCTTTTCATTTCCTTCTCCTTTCGTTAATTTAGGTAGTGAATGTCCCCGGTAGGTTTTCTCTATTGTGTTTCATGTAAAGCTCGCATATTTGTTCAAATATTTCAATGTTATTTCTTAAACTATATGTTATTTTTTCTAATGGAATACATTTATTCATTTCTATATTCCATTGTTGTATTTTCAAATTATCTTCCAATTTCCAGGTTGACATAATACATTTTTTTGCTATGGCTAGAGCTATCTTAACAAATCTTTTTTGTGCACCATCCAAATCAATTCCAAATTCTTTGTTTTTTATGTTACTTAGGAGGAAGATCTCTGGATTCTTTGGTATATTGTTTTCTGCAATTTTATTTAATATTTTGTTTAGATCTTCCCAAAATTTTTCTACTTTCTCACATGTCCAGATTGCATGAATTGTTGTTCCCATTTCTTTTTTACATCGAAAACATCTATCAGATACTGTTGGGTCCCATTTATTTAACTTTTGAGGTGTAATGTATAGCCTGTGTATCCAGTTATATTGTATCATACGTAACCTCGTATTTATTGTTTATCTCATCGTTCCAGAACATAACTTCTCCCATGTTTCCTTTTTTATCTTTATATTTAAATCTTGTTCCCATTTTTGTTTAGTTTTACCATTTGTTTCCTCATTCTCCTTTTCTTGCAGTTTAATATACATATTTGTTATAAATCTTTTGATTATCAATGTGTCTGTAATCACATATTCAAAGTTACTTCCCTCTGGTAACCTCAGACTGCTTCCTAATTTGTCCTTCAAGTAGGATCTCAGTTGGTAATATGCCAGCACTGTATCTTGAGTTATATTGTATTTATATTTCATTTGTTCAAAGGATAATAATCTATTTCCTGAAAAACAATTTTCTATTCTTTTAATCCCTTTTTTCTCCCATTCTCTAAAGGAAAGGTTATCTATTGTAAAAGGGAGTAACTTATTTTGCGTCAATATTAGTTTTGGTAATTGGTAATTTGTTTTATTCCTTTCTACATGAATCTTTTTCCAAATATTGAGTAGATGATGTAATACTGGAGAACTCCTACGTTGTACCAATTTTTCATCCCATTTATATAATATGTGTTCAGGTATCTTTTCCCCTATTTTATCTAATTCTAATCTAGTCCAATCTGGCTTTTCCCTTGTTCGATAAAAATCTGATAGGTATCTTAATTGTGCGGCTCTATAATAATTTTTAAAGTTTGGCAGTTGTAAGCCTCCTTGTTTATACCATTCTGTTAATTTATCTAGTGCTATCCTCGGTTTCCCCCCTTTCCATAAAAATTTCCTTATTATTTTCTTTAACTCCTTGAAGAATTTCTCTGTCAAGTGTATTGGCAATGCCTGAAATAGGTATTGTATCCTTGGGAAAATGTTCATTTTAATACAGTTTATCCTTCCTATTAGTGTTAGTGGTAAATCTTTCCAATGCTCTAAGTCATCCTGTAATTTTTTCATTAGTGGATAATAATTGAGTTTATATAGCTGGCCGAGATTTTTATTTATTTGTATACCTCGGTATCTTATTGCTTGCATTTGCCATCTGAATGGTGATTCCTTCTTAAATTTTGAGAAATCCGCATTATTCATTGGCATTGCTTCACTTTTATTTATGTTAATCTTGTAACCCGACACTTCTCCATATTCCTTCAATTTCTTACGTAATTCTTTTATTAATAGTTCTGGTTCTGTTAAGTATACTATAAAATCATCCACAAATAAACTGATTTTATATTCCTTGTCTTTTATTTTTATCCCTTTTATATTATTTTCTGTTCTTATCAATTCTGCTAGTGGTTCTATAGCTAACGCGAACAATAAGCTCATCCCTCGGCTTGATGAAAAGTTTCAACCTGAACCTCTGAATTACAAGTTCTTCCTGGGGACGCATGCAGAGATTCATCCAGAGGTTGCTAGAAAAAGACC
This sequence comes from Narcine bancroftii, assembly GCF_036971445.1. Lineage (NCBI taxonomy): Eukaryota > Metazoa > Chordata > Chondrichthyes > Torpediniformes > Narcinidae > Narcine > Narcine bancroftii. The sequence goes on along the minus strand of NC_091479.1, from coordinate 21,788,894 downwards.
ATCAACTTGGTGAAAGATGCCCTTTGGTCTACCCAAAATCTGTTGGTCTTTCAGCACACGGAGATCTCGGTGAAGGAATGCTGCCAACCAGCACACTGCAGGAGTACATGCTGAGGTTCGGAGCAGCCAATGCCAAGGGCACTATGGGCAACGACCACAATCTAGAGCGGATCCTCCTGTTACTGGGCACTGAGGGTCTGAGACTGAGGGAAAGTCCCGCAAACAACAGAGGTGGGGGCTAACGACAAGGTGCCACAGTGGTGTAATTAGAGGATGTATGTAACAATGTATATTGACAGCAATGTATAGATATGGGACAAAGGATTTGAAAGGACAACGGTTTTATTTACTGCAAATAATTTATGGTGAATATTAATATTAAGCAGACTGGGCCTGCATTCATTGGAGGGTAAAAGAGTGAAAGATCTCACTGAAATGTCTTAAATTCGTGTGCCGCTTGACAGGATAGATGAATGGACATTTCTCTTGGCTCTGGCATTGATATCAGATGTTATAATCTCAACAAAATAAAAGAAATCAGGCCATTCAGGCCTGAATTGAAATGAAAATTTTCAACTAGAGATGTAGTGAATCTGTATTTTCAATCTTTGACTCCAACTCTTAGACTTAACTCCAACAAGGTATTTTTTAAAAAAGATTTAGCTCAGTAAAAGACCAAGCCATTCAATCACACCTAATTCACCTACCAACCCTGTGTGTATTGGGACGTGTTGACACAGTGGACAATTTAGCCTTCAATTTATCAATTATTACATCAAAATCATCCTTTATGCTTTTTATCTCCTTACGTGGCAGACGGGCTAACCATTACTGGCATCATTATTTTTTAAAAAAAAATTTATTTTTAATTCCACAGACTTTCAAAATTCAAACAAACAGTATAATCTTCCAACATTCATATAATGTACAGAGACTGTGTTTATTCCATCGCCCCCTCATCAACCCCCCCCCCCAACCTACTGAAAAAACAGTCAATTAAATTGTAGATACAAATTCTGGTGGGGCCATAGACCCCTATAGAAACATAGGAAAACAGCAACCAGGATGGCTAAATAACAAAGGTTTAAAAAAAAACTTAAAACTAAACTGAAAAAGCCTGTCACCTGCACCATGGCCCACTTTCTTGGTCACTTTTGTTTCCCTGCTAGTACTTCCTGCCATCATAGCCCTATTTCGAAGTGGGGAGCGGGGGGAAGCTAATCAATATGTATGCCAATATATTTCAGGTAAGGTTGCCACCCTCTAACAAATCTGTCGTGTTTCTTCCTTAGATTGTAGGTAATTTTCTCCAGGGGAATGCAACTCTGCATTTCCATATTCCATCGTGTGTGTCGAACTTCCACATAACCATTACATACTTCCCGGCTACCGCCAAAGCGCCGTCACAAACAGAAATTTGATCTTTGGTCAATCCAAAACTCACGTCCCCAATATCTCCCAGAAGGTACAACTCCAGATCCTGTGGGAAAAACCACTTCTGTAATTTGTTTCAGAATGTCCCAAGGCCTCCCCAGAAGGGCCTCACCTTTGTACATAGCCAGCCAGAGTGGACAAAAGATCAAAACTCCACACCACACCTAAAGCACATCTCAGAAATTTCCGGCTTTCACTTGTGTAATTTTTGTTGCAAGGTACAAGTGATGCAAGAAATTGTACTGCACCAACCTGTATCTGGTGTTAATGACTCCCCATCACACTGCCCAGACACAGGTCTTGCCGCCACTCTCCATTCATTGTTGTGCCCAAGTCCACCTCCCACCTCTCCCTCGACCTGTGTAAGCCTGGCTTCGGGCCCCTCACTTTGGAATATTGGCACGTATTCTTCACCATACTTGAAACAAACACATGGTCCCACATAGTAATTCATTCATCATTTGGATGAATAAATATAATCACCGAGATGGTAAGAGTTTGGGGAAGGGGGAAGTCATGAAAAAGCTGACTGCTGCAAGGCATAGGAACAGCTCACAGGTCAGAGTTTTAACCTACCTTGTGTGCATCAAACATCACAACTGATCTTTTCTCCAGAGGTTCTTTTGTACCAATCAGCATTTTCCCATCGGCATATCCCACTGCAAAAGGCTTGTCCTCAGTGTACCATGCGATGGCCATAACAGCCACTAGAGGAAGTAAAGAGAAAACGTGAAGACACTCCGTAAACTGCCATTTTCAACCTTTTTTTGGCCTCTTCATGATTATAGGTTCACTTCCTCATGAGACAGCCTGGTTTTTGTTTCTTCTTCTGTGTGGCCAGGCACAGTTCCAATGCCATCTACAAGTTTACTGGTGACACCGCAGTTGTCGGCAGAATCACAAACGGCCACAAGGAAGCGGACAGGAGGGAGACAGATCAGCTCATTGAATGGTGTTACAACAACCTTGCGCTCAATGTCAGCAAAACCAAGGAAATGATGGTGGACTTCAGGAGGGAGTCAGAGGAACAGGACCCAGTCCTCATCGAGGGCTCAGGAGTGGAGAGGGTCAAGAACTTCAAATTCCTGGTGTCAACATCTCCGAGGATCTGTCCTGGACCCTCCTCATTGATGCAGTCACAAAGAAGCCTCACCAGCAGCTATGCTTCGTGGGGTAACTGAAGAGGTTTGGTATATCATCGAAGGCTCTTGTAAACCTCTACAGGTGGACCGTGGGAAGCATTCTGGCTGGTTGCATCACTGCCTGGTATGGAGGTACTAACTCAGGTTCATTTGGAGGTTCCACTCTTTACTACCACTGACCAGAACTTAAAAGTTAATTGCAGTAAAAACCCCTTTTATCTGGAATTCAAACAACTGGCAAAAACAAATAGTGGAAAATAAATAGATAAAGAAATTTTAAAATTGGTGTGCTTCGCCGTTAGTTCACCAATCACTCAATACGCAATCTAAAGCATCCAGAAAATACTTATCTGGCATCTACCAATCTCCATCAGTGTTGGGTACCAAGACTTCTACTGTATAAGATGCAATGTCCTCTGGTTGAGATACTGTATTCAAGGAACTTCTGAAATTAATGGAAAAGCCATTGGAGTCATCAGGAGTTCCATTTTTTTTAATACCTTCATATCTTTTCCTACGACTTGATAAATGTCAAGGGGCTCTCAGGGCGAGAATAAACTCCAGATGATTGTTAACATCTACATGAGGCAGTGTCTTAAAAAAGCAGCCTCTATCCTCAAAGACCCTTACCGCCCAGGCCAGGCCCTCTTCACTCTGCTACCATCAGGAAAAAGGTACAGGAGCCTAAAGATGAGCACCCAGCGGCACAAGGACGACTTCTTCCCCACTGCCATCAGATTCCTGAATTATCAATGAACCAAAGACACCGTCTTACTTTTCATGCATTTTTTGTTAATAGTAATATTGGAAGGCAGCTAGAATATAAATGTTTGCTTCATGACGCTGCTGCGAAATGCCAAATTTCATGTCTTGCTCATGACAATAAATTTTGATGCAGTTGCTGCGATTGGGACCGGGGTTCAAATCAGATGCTGTCTGTAAGGAGTTTGTATGTTCTCCCTTGCCTGTGTGGGTTTCCTCCAGGGGTTGTAGGTCAATTGGGCGGCATGGGCTTGGGGGCCAAAAGGGCCTCTTTCCTTGTGGTATGTACGTCTAAATTTAAATTCTCTCCTACCCACTACATAAAAAGCATTAAAAATATTTATGTCATGCGAGGTGAAAAGAAAACAAGGCTTTACTTATGTGTTATGGGCCCCAGGGGGGCTGTTGGGCCTCCACTTATCTAGATAATCTGCAAACATTCAACTCCAAAATTCATTTCCCAAATGGGAATTGTTAAATCTATAAATATGTCTTCTTTGGCTTGGCTTCGTGGACGAAGATTTATGGAGGGGTAATGTCCACGTCAGCTGCAGGCTCGTTTGTGGCTGACAAGTCCGATGCGGGACAGGCAGACACAGTTGCAGCGGTTGCAAGGGAAAATTGGTTGGTTGAGGTTGGGTGTTGGGTTTTTCCTCCTTTGTCTCTTGTCAGTGAAGTGGGCTCTGCGGTCTTCTTCAAAGGAGGTTGCTGCCCGCCGAACTGTGAGGCGCCAAGATGCACGGTTTGAGGCGATATCAGCCCACTGGCAGTGGTCAATGTGGCAGGCACCAAGAGATTTCTTTAAGCAGTCCTTGTACCTCTTCTTTGGTGCACCTCTGTCACGGTGGCCAGTGGAGAGCTCGCCATATAACACGATCTTGGGAAGGCGATGGTCCTCCATGTGACCTACCCAGCGCAGTTGGATCTTCAGCAGCGTGGATTCGATGCTGTCGGCCTCTGCCATCTCGAGTACTTCGACGTTAGGGATGAAGTCGCTCCAATGAATGTTGAGGATGGAGCAGAGACAACGCTGGTGGAAGCGTTCTAGGAGCCGTAGGTGATGCCGGTAGAGGACCCATGATTCGGAGCCGAACAGGAGTGTGGGTATGACAACAGCTCTGCATACGCTAATCTTTGTGAGGATTTTCAGTTGGTTGTTTTTCCAGACTCTTTTGTGTAGTCTTCCAAAGGCACTATTTGCCTTGGCGAGTCTGTTGTCTATCTCGTTGTCGATCCTTGCATCCGATGAAATGGTGCAGCCGGGATAGGTAAACTGGTTGACCGTTTTGAGTTTTGTGTGCCCGATGGAGATGTGGGGGGGCTGGTAGTCATGGTGGGGAGCTGGCTGATGGAGGACCTCCGTTTTCTTCAGGCTGACTTCCAGGCCAAACATTTTGGCAGTTTCCGCAAAACAGGACGTCAAGCGCTGAAGAGCTTGATAAATATGTACATGCCAAGAAAATGGGTACAGTTAATCAGAAAAAACACCAATCTCTTCTTCATAACCTATTGCTTATTCAAAAACAGAAGTTCCATTTAGCATGTTTAAAAATAGAGTTCCTCAATTTGCCAAGGTTAGATAACTTATGGCAATACTGCCTCTTGAAACTAAAATGCTTCATTAGGTAATCATCCCCTAACTGTGCTGGCTACAACATCAGTCTCCAGGGTTATTTTAGAGCCTTGAAAAGATGATAATACTTGATAATTCTGGTGTAATTCCAGCACACATTACATTTATCAAGTCGTAGGAAAAGATATGAAGGTATTAAAAAAAATGGAACTCCTGATGACTCCAATGGCTTTTCCATTAATTTCAGAAGTTCATTGATAACAGTACCTCAACCAGAGGACATTGCATCTTATACAGTAAAACCCCTGGTACCCAACACTGATGGAGATTGGTAGATGCCAGATAAATATTTTCTGGATGCTTTAGATTGCGTATTGAGTGATTGGCGAACTAACGGCGAAGTGCACCAATTTTAAACTTTATTTATCTATTTATTTTCCACTATTTGTTTTTGCCAGTTGCTTGAATTCCAGATAAAAGGGGTTTTTACTTCAATTAACTTTTAAGTTCTGGTCAGTGGTAGTAAAGAGTGGGAGGAAACTGGACAATTTTTGAATTCTTCAACTCTCGTGAAAACAAGTTGACCTGGACCCCAAATAAGAACAGATGAGACTTCTGATACAGTTCTGCTCACAAGCATAACTGAGGCTCACACATGAGTAATGGCCACGAGGGAGAAGGCATCTACAATCAGCATTTTCGGGAGCAAGAATTAACATTTCCACCAGCCTTCCAACAAACAACAACTAAATATGCCCTAATTATGTCTTTTCACAAAAGGGAAACAAATAGGTGGGAGGAAGCAAATCTCAAACTTCATCTTTTATTATTGCTGGTCACAGCAAAGGTCTACACCTTGTCTATGAAGGAAAACGTGAAGCACAGGGAGCACCACTGATGAAGGAATAGTAGTACTGTTCACCTCTAGAACAGGCTTGTGAATTACAAAAAGCTGTGATTCCTTCCTGCGCTCCTCCTCCAACCTTTTTATTCAGGAGCCTGACTGCTTTTAGCTCATACCTTGGTGAAGGGCTCAAGCCTGAAACATTGGTTATGCATCTTTGCCATAAAGAGGGGTGAGATTCTCCAACACTTTTGTATACTGAACCACAATCACTAGGCACTTTTAAGCTGCAGCACCAGGGTAGCCCCCCCAAGACCCAGGTGCAATTAGCGGGGTGCTTCTAGCACCTTTTAAGCTGGGGGGGGGGGAAATAGCCTCAGTAAATCACCAACCCAATGGTTTAAGGGGGAATCCCACCCCTGCAATGACACGGTAAGTGATGCATCACACAAACTAGTTTTCCCCGTTCCGCCCCATCAGCTGTCAGTTTCCATCTCACCATCATTCGCACTCCCCCAACCTTTGGCAGCGACCCCATCTCCTCCCCCCCCCCCCCCCCCCCAACCGCAGTAGCGACCCCTCCCCTCTCCCAATTATCATGGCACCCCAACCCACGACATCGACCTCCCCCACCCCACCCATGGCAGCAACCTCTCTTCCCCTACCCCCCCCCCCCCCCCCCATTCACCCTGGGCCCTGGCAGCAACCCCTCTCTACCCCGATCACCGCAGGCACTTCAGCTGGGGCTTCCCTGTGACGCCAGCAGAGTAACTGGGTCGGCCATTTTGATGTTCAAGCCACCGGTGGACGTGTCCTGGTTAAGTTTAAATGGGTTTCTTAACTACCTCTGAAGTAGGGGAGGGACCCGGTTGACTTTGGACAACGCTGACCGGGTCGGACCCTTTCAAGCTGCCTTTCGCGTGGGGCGCTAACCGGGCAAATTACCCGGTTCACCCCATGTTACAAGGCAGCTTGCAAGTGCCTACTGTGTCTACAGACTTTTGGTATTTTGAGAAAACTGAGGAAAGCGATGCCCTTGTAAGGGTAGTGGATAAAGTTGCACATTTAAGATAAATAAACATGGAACACTTTACTCCTCCCAAAACGTAAATCTACTTTAACTAATAACTTTCAAGAAACCTTAAGAGAGATTCAGCAGAAGGCACCATATGATATCCACACTGAGGCTACACGTGCAAACCTCTGGAGCTTGACCAGAATTCCAGAAAGGGCACTTACCATCCTTCCTGTAGCAATGCTCAAGTTCCAATCTGTGCATGGTGGAGGAGTCCACCACCTCAATGAGGCCCAGAGATCCATCCTTTCGCCCCACAAGCAGAACCTCTAAAGTGTCACCAGCCCAGCTTGCTACCGGCCCTTCCTCAGGCCAGGCAAGAGCCGAAACCCAGTGTGGCTGGACGTCCAGAAGTGCCTTGCCTCCTGCAGAAGAAAAGAAAATGGCCAATTACATGGAGCTTCCAATTAAAAAAAAACTGATGGAGGTTTGTGGTGTTGCATTCTAGTTTGGAATGATTGAAAACTTTATGAATTCAGCTTTAAAGGACATAAAAACGCCAGACATCATACCAGTGACTTGCCAAATGTTGACCAGCTTTTCTAATGCTGCTGCAATGTATTTTCCACTTATGCTCCAACAAACAAGAGACAAATTCGGATCACAAGGAGATCCCAGACAGCCGAGGTCTTCTGAACTACCCTCTCTGTATAAAAACAAAGCAGTTTTCGTCATTACTTGGGCAGGTACAGGATCATGGGTTTGTATTTACTGCAAATGGTGCTCAGGAATAGAACAGAAGTGGTTGGCGCAGCTGAGATGGTGCAACTGCAGCACTGCTCCTGGTATGAGCCTGCAGAGAGCGAGGAGAGGAGACGCAGCATTCCCCACGGGGTCTGACTGCCACCGGCTCTGTACAGCTGAGCCCAAGGAAGCAGCAGCCACAAGGGGATGCAGACTCCGAGGAAGCAGGGGTCTGGCTCAGGACACCGAAGAACAGGGAGACCGACCATCGTTTGAAGAGGACGAGAACCCACAGAATGGTGACCATGGCAGCAGGAGGCTGAAGAACACAGGTGGGGGGGGGGTGTTGGTGACTTGAGGTGAGAAACCTACGCAGGCTGCTGGCGTCTGACATCAAGGGACTCGCACCAGGCTGTGGACCCCTGGAGACTGGCTCGAGACTGGCTGAAGGAGCACCAGGTATTAGAACCAAGATGCAAGAGGGTGCTGAGGGCTCTGGAAGCTTCTTTATCATGTCAGAGGTGTGCATCTGGAGCTTGGGAAACTGATGGTTTGGAATGAAGGCTGTGTGGCTGCAGAGGCTCTGGAGGACCGTCAGTGACTCTGGGAGGGACTCCCTTTTGCTTCTCTTTCTCTGACTGGGCACTGGGCAATTTCTTCTGATAATAGATTTTTGTCTGCTTTACGGTGGTCTAAAGGAAATTTTGTGCAAAATCACATTTTCTGTTTTATTACATGAAAATAAAATAATCATCAATTTCTTGAATCTTGAGGTACCATAGTAGTTATTAAAATAGCACCAAATGGATCAACATGAAAACTTATCTCAATCACGGGAAAGAATTCTGCCATCCTTATCGGACTCCAGATCAGTAGCAATATGCCCTATTTTCAAATGCTCTCTCAAGTGCCCTTCGTCATTTGTTAGTATCTGACCATCACTGCAATGCACATAACAATTAAGAGTGACGGACAACTCGCCTTTGATATTGGCACCAGATTTGACAAAGACACATCCAAGTCTAGTCCACACTGCACAGAACTCCTCTTCACCACAATGCGAGGAAATGTATGAGAATGGGAAGACCTACCAGAATGACTGGATAAACTGGGCTCCGTGTCGCGCTCAGAGGCCAAAGGCCTCCCACCAGGCCTTGGGAGCCAATGGCTTTGGGGAATTGGGACCAAGGGTAGAGGTGTGTAGGAGGGAAGGCACTGCTGGACATGTCGACTTGGGCTCGGTTCTGCAGCTGGGCAACATGTGGGTACAACGTGGAGATGACTACGTCGGAGAAAGAGATGTGATCTTCAACCACTTGCCATCTCTGAAGCGACTTTTCCTTTTCTGCTTTCTATTATGTAGGGAGACCCTGTTAGCTAACAAATGGCACCCAAAAGACAGCTTTTCACTGTATCTTGATACACATGACAAAAATATAGTGGGGGAAAAAAAAAGCCCTGGTATCTGGCACCTCTGGGGATTGGTAGGTGGCAGGTAAGTCCATTTTCCAGTTGTTCGAGATTGCGTGATGTGTGATTGGCGAGCTGTTCGCTAAGGGTTCCGATTTTAAACTTGTATGTTTTTTTAAAACCTATTTATTTTCTGCAATTTCTTTTGCCAGTTGCCTGAATTCTGGATAAATCTATTCTCAATTCATCACCAGTGATAGAAGAGAGCACCGAGTTAGATCATGCACAATTTACTTTCCAATGAACTGCTTGGGTTTTTCCTGCACTGTTCAGCTCCAGACCCTTTATAGCAACAGGTCTAATCACCAACAAAAAAATCAGATCCCAGACCTGTGTTCTTGACACCAAAGCAGCAATTGATTCATCAAGGAATCGATAAAAATGGGAGTCAATGGAAATCAACAGTAAATTCTCTGTAGGCGACAGTCATAAAAGCCCAAAGGTAGCTGTGATTGATGGAGGTTAATCATCTTGGCACAATCTACTACAGTATGAATACAAAAGCAATATACCAGAGAGACTGGAATTCTGAAATATAAATGCTGGAAGCACCCAGCAAAATGTTTGGGCAGTACATAACATAGATACCAGCATTCTGCATTTCAGTATGTAAAATACCACTCACGATTTGTTGAAAATACACGTTTGCTGTAAAGTATAATGATTTTTGGTGACACTCCACACTCTAACAGTTCCATCACTGGCACTTGTTGCTAGGAGACCTTTTTTATTGCACCATTCACATGTTATTACCTTTAAAAGAATGGAGAAAAAAAATGACCTTGGAACCAGATTTACATCAATTCGAACAACCAGGTCCAGAGCACATAACATGTGATTAATAGCATGGCCCTAAAAAAATCTAACACTGTATTAATAAATCTCTCAGCCATTCCAAGATATTCAACCTTCTCAAAGGCCGCACACTCTCGGAAAGGCCTGCGCTTGGAAGACGATCAATTCACAGAGGTGGGTAAGAGGTCTTTAAAGAAGCATCCCTTCAGCAATGGCTCCTGGGTCACACCTGACAGGCACATGCAGGCTGCACCGGTTGGCCCTGCAGCTTCTAAAGTTCTCGCTAGATCATGGACTTTACAAAACTAAGGAGGTGGCAGTGAGCAGGGATGGAAAGCGGGAAAGGGTCAAAAGAGAGAGCAATTATATTGGTTCCTTTAAACACAAATAAAACAAAATGTCTGATTATGTCTACTAACAATAAAACACTTTTCTTGTGAGTCTTGGATGGTAAATGTTGCACACAGGCAAACACACACCCCCTTAAAATTTTCCCCTCGAGTGTTTTATTACATTAAAAAAAAGCTTAAACAGATGCCCAGTATTAAAAAAACAGCAATTGCTGGAGAGGACAAATTAAAATCTGGAAATTTTCAACTGGCTCCAGAGTGGTAAGGAGCCTGAACAGAAAATAAAACTGGAATTCGTCCCAGTCAACATTCTAACCTTCGACTAACTTTATATGTAAATGGTTTAAAAACTCAGTGTATTTTGAAGAAGAGGTGTTTCAGGAATGAAAGCTTTTCACTTTACACACCCACCAAATCAATTTAACAATTTCAATGTTTCCATGTGCTTTGTAGGGAAGGAGACCTTGAGTCCTGGTCATAGTACCGTTGGGAAATCTTGCATCCTGATTTTCAAAGCCCAAGTGAAAACCCAAGATTGTCATAGCTGGTAATAAGACTGTGCCAGGTGGAACGAGCACATTCTTTTTTTTTTAAAATCAATGGAAAAGTGTGAGCGTGCACATGTCTGCATGCGGTGTCTGCTTGGGAGGTGTTTAAGAGATAATCAGGACAAAAGAATAGGGATGAGATGGAAAAAAAAAAGCTGAAGGGTTTGAAATATCTCTGGAATTCAAACCAGCCAAGTAATTCTCTGCATATGTAACTTAATATTTTAAAACAAAAATAAAATAGATGGAAGTCAATTTATAATACCTATATTAAAATATTGTTGATAAAGTATGAAAAAGCGTAACCTTTGGTAATACGACAAATAATTAATGGATTAAGGATGAAGTGCATCTGGCTCATCCAATCCATGAGTACATGCATTATGGAATCAGAATCAGGATTTACTGTCATGAACAAGTCCTGAAATTCGGGGTTTTGCGGCAACGTCACAGTGCAAACATTCATATTATAACCAGCTTACAACGTGACAAAAAAAATGCATGAAAAGTAAGGCCGTGTCTTTGGTTCATTGATTATTCAGGAATCTGATGGCGGCGGGGAAGAAGCTGCCCGTGTGCTGTTAAGTGCTCGTCTTTAGGCTCCTGCACCTTTTTCCTGAAGGTAGCAGAATGAAGAGGGCCTGGCCTGGGCGGTGGGGGGTCCTTGAGGATGGAGGCTGCTTTTTTCAAATCGCCTCATGTAGATGACCTTGATGGAGTGATGTAACGGGCTGAGTTAACAGCCCTCTGGAGCATTTTAAGATGGAAAATTAACCCCGGTGGCATAAGAACTGTTCTCAATCAGGGACTCATTTACTTGTGCACTTTATTGATTTTCTTTTGTTCTCTCTGTATTGTACAGTTTGTTTACATTCGTTACCTGTTCACAGTCTTTCATTTGTTTAAGCTGTGTACAGTTTATTTTCTGCATTACCAGTTAGTGGTAATTCTGCCGTGCCCGCAGGAAAAAAGGAATCTCAGGGTTGGATGTGAATGTCATCTATGTACTCTGAAAATAAATCTGATATCTGATATGGAGGTAAGGTACATTTGTCAATGAGAATTAAATGATCACAAACACAAGGCAGAACCTGCAGTGCTGACTGTGGTGTCGATCGCAAATTTTCCAAGCTCACTTCACACACACCAGCAGAATTTAAACACAAGCAAATAATTAGCTTGGTAACTCTATCTGTTAAAAGCACTCCTTGAAGAAACAAGTATTGTGGCTTATAAATATCTCCTGGGACAATGGGAACAAATGTTTACTGTTTATAGATCAGCTGGTGACCCTTCAAACAACCATAGCAAAGTGAAGTTCACTTCCAACCAGGAGCGACCAGAAATTAAGACACGGAAGCAAATTTCTTACCCGATTCTGATGGGCTTCGAGCTTGATGAATGGACATTTGCGCAGGTCCCCCGACAGGTCGGCAAAGGTCTGCGGTTTGCTTTGGTTATCGCGGTCGTGCGCGGCCAGAGTCCGAACAAGCTGTTGAGCAGCCCACTGCCTATGCTGGGAAGACAGCCTAGAGGAGAGGCAGCACGCTGCTAAGGCATTAGCCAGTTCCAGAGGGCCTATAGCAGAAGGATTATAGGAAGGATGGGCATATAAATGGGCAATAAAACCTGCTTAAACAAAACAGTTAGATAATACCCCAGTGAATGACGGTCAAGAAAAGAACAATGATGGCATTGTACTCATCTAAAAATACACATAACTACAAAATGATTTCACAAAAAATATACAAAATATGATCATTTTAAAACAGACAATTTCTATTTTCAAGTCTTTAGGAAAAAGATATAAAGCACCTGGTAAAATAAAGAACATTTGAAATGGTCATTGTCTCATTTTGGAGATAAACATTTACAGAATGTTTTTTTAATATTTTATTTAATCAACATAATAATTAACAAATCGCAATATTACAGTGTTAACAAATATACGTTGAAAGTATATATATAAAAAAAAGAAAAACTAAAAAAAAAATCCCTAGACACCCCCCTCCCCACTAAACCTAATCTAATTCCATAACTAATCTAAATATATTATATCATACATATTAACAAAACATTATTTTGGATTGCCTCAGATGACACTCAAGGAATTCCAAAAATTATTATTGGTTCGGGGAGAACCTCACTGGTCAGGAGAATTTTTAAAAATAATTATAATTTTTATCTCCTTAGGGACCCCAAAATATTTACAGTATATAATGCCGTATAGGACGATCCCCCCAAACATTTCACCTTAAAATTGGGTTGTCTTATACACCAGGTCTAAAATTCGAACCTTGACGGCAAAGTCCAACACCGCTGCCATCCTCCTGCCGGCTCTGATGAAATTTCACGCGCGCCCTGTTAGTTATTTACGAAGTCTCCGAGCCTATTACAGGAGCCCTCAGTGGTTTATTTTAAAATATCCAAATAAAATGTAAACCTTCATGACAATTTGTTATTAAAATATTGTGATTCGCTTTCAACAGCATCCACTGGTCAGCAGTAAGTGCCAGATTTGGAGTAGTCTTAAACTTTTTAAAATTAAATTTAGACATAGCACGGAAACAGGCTATTTTGGCCTTCAAGTCTGTGCCACCCAATTTACACCCCTTTAACCTACACTCCCGGCACATTTTGAATGCACTAACTGCTCCACCAACAGGGACCTACATTTTGGTGCAAATTCTGGAGTCATCTTAAACACAAATCCTCCTATACGCTTGCATATACAACAACAGGAAAACTGATGCATAATGGACAAAGCTTACAAAGATATTAGCTTAAAATATGTTTTTTTTTCACAAAAATGTGAGGCGGGTTATAATGACTCCAGTACACGTACTGCATTCAACTTCACAGATCAGTGCAAGAGATCACACATACCTCTTTTCTCCATCTCCACTTTATCGTAAGTTGGTCTCAGTTTTGCTCCCTTGTCAGCCAGCAAAGCCACTAATGCTTGAGTCACAACAAAGTTTGGCGTGGTGACCAGCTTATTTTCTTCAGCAATACCTCGAAGGAAACTGGGCAGAAACTTTCTTTGGATGGGATCGTCTATGGTTGTGAGGTTCATACCAGTTGCTGCTGAGATCAAATTCTGGAAAAAGAGTTTTGAGCATAAAACATTGAAAAATACTCCTGTAGATGCTATGAAAAGGCCAATGTTAACCCTTTGGACTCCAACCTTTCATAATATACAGTGGCCTCCATAACATTTGGGACAAAGACACTTTTTTTCTTTGTGCTCCACACTTTTAAATGTGTATTCAAACAATTCCCATGTAATTGAAGTGCACATTCCAGATTTTATTCAAGGTTATTTGTGTACATTTTGGTTTGACCGTGTAGAAATTACAGCATTTTTAAAAAAATACATAGTTCCCTAATTTCTGGGCACCATAATGTTTGGGGCATTTGGCTTCACATGTGCTTTTGAGTATTTAGGATGTTTAATTGCTTCAGTGGTGCAGGTATAAGAGAGGCTTGTTTCTAAGCTTTCGATCACCTTTAGTTGCCGTTTTTCAACATGAGGACCAGAGTTGTGCCAATAAAATTCAAAGAAGCTATTATGAAGCTGGAAAACAAGAATAAAACAGAAAGAGACATCACCCAAACCTTAGGATACTAAAATCAACCAATTGGAACATCATTAAGAAGGAAGAGTGACCTGTTCCTACAGGACGACTTGCCTCTGGAGGGGGAGAAATATCCTTGCGGCAGGTTTGCTGCTCTGGTGGGTTTAAACTCAATTGGCATGGGGAGGGAAACCAGAGGGTTAAGAATAAATAGTGAGGTGGAAAAGGATAAAGATCATGCAAGGACTGCATGTATAGTCAGAAATCAAAGGTTTGTAAGTGATAGAAATGAATTTATTTCAATACAAGGAGTATTGTTGGAAAGGCAGATGATCTTAGGGGTGTGGGATTATTGCTATTAGTGAGACAGATGCAGGAAGGGCAGGACTGGCAGCTCAAAGCAGGGTTCCATCATTTCAGACGAAAAAGAGGGAAGGGATGAACGGTGGAAGAGTGGCATTGCTAGTCAGGGAAGATACGCTCCAAAAGTAAACCAGGAAATTACGGGCCGGTGAGCCTGACATCAGTAGTAGGTAAATTATTGGAGGATCTTCTGAGAGACAGGATATATAAGTATTTGGACAGCCAAGGGCTGATAAAGGATAGTCAGTATAGCTTTATGCATAGTAGATTGTATTTAACAAATTTTTCCAAGAGGTTACCAAGAAAGTAGATGAAGTTAAGGCTGTAGATATTGTTTACATGGACTTTAGTAAGGCCTCTGACAAGGTCCCACATGGGAGGTTAATTCAGAAGGTTTAGACACCAGGTATCCATGGAAAGATTGTAAAATGGATTCAAAATTGGCTGAAGGGGGGAGTGGAAGTGATAGTGGAAAATTGTTTCTCAGGTTTGAGGCCTGTGGTTAGTGGGGGGCCTCAGGGATTGGTGCTGGGACCATTGTTGTTTATATTAATGATCTGGATGATAATGTGGGAAATTGTATTGTAATGGAATAAGTTAATAAAATAGATGTTTAAAAAGGGGGGGGGGGAATAAGATTAGGTAGTTCAGGCCACTTTTACAAGCAGATATCACATTACAGAGACAGAGATTGAAGCTGAAACAAAAAATGGGGGGGGGGGGCGAAGAGAGAGAGAGAGAGAGAGAGAGAGAGAGAGAGGGCTGCTGCAGTCAGTGAAAGGCAGCAAAGTGAAAAGCCTGCTTAAGACCCCACTTCAAGATGGGTTTTGAGTTCCGAGTTCAGCCTATTCGAAATCTCTGTATTCACTGGTCATTGTTACTTCTTCTGAAATCAGGGAAAAGAAGAACCTTTGCAGTAACCTGGAAGAGGCACGTTTCTTCGGAAAGATGCTTCGGTTGATGAGTGAAGGAAATCAGTTTGTGTGTCCAATGAACAAAGAACTAAAGACCCTCCTGAGTGGTACCAACTTAAATTAAGGCACCAGGGCCTGTTGAATGTAATGACTGTTTTACTTTGGGAACAGTACTGAAAACTGCTGATCCCAGTGAACTTGGAGAATTGAACAGTAAATGACTGGACTGTGAAAAAAGAACCATCTTGAATACACACACATCTTACCTTTCATAAATCAAAGTATTGAATACAGGAGTTGGGATGCTGTGCTGAGTTTGTACAAGACATTGGTGAGGTTAAATTTGGAGTATTGAGTGAAGTTCTGGTCGCCACACTATAGAAAAGATATCAGTAAGATTGAAAGAGGGCAGAGAAGATTTACTAGGATCTTGCTGGGTCTTCAGGAATTGAGTTTCAAGGAAAAGTTAAACAGGTTAGGTCTTTATTCCTTAGGGTGTGGAAGAAGGAGGGGAGAGTTTATAGAGGTTTACAAACATGAGAGGTGCAGGCAGAGTAAATGTGAGTAGGGTCTTTCCTCATAGATTAGGAGAGATAAATAGAAGAGGACATGGACAGGGTGAAAGGGGAAAGGTTTACGGGGAACACCTTTTTACTCAGAGGGTGGTGGGCGTGTGGAACGAGTTGCCATCTGACTTGGTGAATGTGGGCTCATTCTTAAGTTTTAAAAATAAACTGGATAGAAACATGGATAGGAGAGGTCTGGAGGGTAATGGAATGGGTGCAGGTCAGTGGGACTAGCGAATGGCCTGTTTTCTGTGCTCTAGTGTTCTATGGTGAGCTCAGTAATCGCAAAGGGACTGGTATTCCAAGGAAGACCCCCAGTACTGATGACGGAAGAATTCTCATCATATTGAAGAAAAATCCCCAAGCGTATGTCCGACAGATCAGAAACACTCTCCAGGAGACAGGTCAATGAATACTGTCTCCAGAAGACTTCATGAACAGAAATACAGAGGCTACACTGCAAGATTCAAAGGTGATATGCTTTGGATCTTTCATAGTTCTTTTATGCCTCCACACTTTGCTCTTGCCATCACTCTGATACAGGTTAATCTTGGTCTCGTCTGTCCAAAAGACCGTTTACTAGAATTTTGCGGGCTCTTTTAAATACTTATTGGCAAACTGGCCATCCTTTCTGTGGCTGACTCATGGTTTGTATCTTGCAGTGTAGCCCCTGTATTTATTTTCATGAAGTTTTCTGCAGACAGTATTCATTGACACATCCACACCTGCCTCATGAAGTCTTTCTGATCTGTTGGGGATTTTCCTTCATAATGATGAGAATTCTTCTGCCATCAGCAGCGGAGATCCTCCTTGGAATATCAATAGTGGAGATCCTCCTTGGAATACCAGTCCCTTTGTGATTACTGAGCTCTTTTTTTTTCTCCCAAATTGTTGAATTTAGATTGGGTGATGTTTTATTCCTGTTTTTCAGCCTTGCAATAGTTTCTTTGACTTTCATTGGGCACAACTCTGGTCCTCGTGTTGAAAAATGGCAACTCTAGACTCCAAAGGTGATCAAAAGCTTAGAAGCAAAGCTGGTTCTCTTACATCTGCACCAATGAAGCAATTAAACATACCTGTATAATCACAAGCACCTGTGAAGCCAAATATCCCCAATATTACGGTGCCATGAAACTGGGGAACTATAAATAAAATTAAAGGGCTGTAATTTCTACATGGTCAAACCAAAATAACCTTAAATAAAATCGAGGATGCGCGCTTTAATCACGTTAATTTTTTGATTACAAATTTTGGAGCACGGGGGATAAAAAAGTGTCTTTATCCCAAACATTATGGAGGGCACTGAATACTCCGGACTGGGTCCATGGGTAAACTTCAGTATGAAAGGTTAAAAATCAGTATGAACCAGCTGGAGGTTGGGTATAAAACCAGTACCGGAAAACAAGGCCACGGAGTCCAAAGGGTTAAAACTGCGCACATCAGTAAAGACAAGTACATAGCTAAAAATGACCAAGGAGTGAAATGTTCTTTTCAAGTTTAGAATTGATGCAAAACATCAAACGTTTTAATGGGGGACTTTTTCACTTCTGATTCTTGTTTCAGCTGAAAGCATTAATAGGTCACCATTAACCAATTCCAAAAGAGTTGGAGATTTCTGTTGATCGTTGCACAAACGCACATCTCCAAAGTGAAACACCGATTCAGAACGTGTAAGTAAAGACACTGATTGCGAAATGGTATACCAGTGCAGAGATGGCCTGATGGTGTGGGCCAAATCCATAAGTCAGACCAAGTGGAGGTAAAATGCGAGCATGCTTGACTGTTCACTCTGCCGGTGTCCTTATCATGGAGCCCAGTTACAGAGTAGTGGCATACTGCCCATTTTGCATCCTCCATGTGCTTTGTACCAGGCAAGGCTGGGGTACAAATACCAATTGCATTCAATTACACAGAGTCAATGATCCTTTGGAAAAGGTTACGAGCATAAGTGGCAGCTCATTTGACTGGTTTTTAATTAAATGTATTTAATTTTTAACCACACTGTTAATGTTTTAAACCTCCAAATAACTGTAAAGAAATCTCCTCCACAAACTGTTAAAATGACCGCCAGGACAAGTCTGTGGTAAGTTGCAAAGCAAGTTGCAGCCTGCTTTCCCTCTGACCGGCCCACCCCTCCCTCCACATCCGGACAAGTATTGGTGGGTGGGGAATCACGGCTAGATCCAATGACCTTGTAGCTGCCATGTCCGCAGCAATGACTCTCACCTTGGGAAAAGGAGATTAAACAAGAGCAATAGGAAAAAGTGAATGTTTGCAGAGAAGTGGCTTGTCTCTTTCTCGCTTCTGCCATGATGGCATACAAGATGGACTTTGAACCTCAAAAATGCCACCCCAAAACCATGCTCATCTTATATGCCAACCAAGTATAAAATCCAAACCTTAATATCCTGTGGTTTAAAGTATCCCCAGTGGCAATGCAGAATAGCATAAAACACTCATAACTCCTACGGTTCTAAACCTAAATAGTTTTTCTACTGAAACGTGCATTTGGGAACCTGGATTAATAGTAGTTACATTAAAAAAAATAAAAATGTATTATAAATCTTTCTAAAATAACAGGACAGCCGACCAAGCTAACAGTCGCCATTTGCAACACCTGACGAACAGTAAGAAATCAGCCAGGGTCCCAGGGTGCATCGTGTATACACTGCCTCATCAGGCCAGTATCCATAAGTAAATCAACAGATCAATTTCAAGGAAATGGTAAAATTTTACTTGACACCATGTTTGCTCTTGTAAGAGAACCGATGCCTAACTGACGTCATGAGGGCTTGGATTACACCAGCTGGGAACGTTTGATGCAAATTAATAACCATATAACAATTTACAGTACGGAAACAGGCCATATCGGCCCTTCTCATCCGCAACGATTGACGGGAAACTCCACCTACCCACTTCCTTGCCCATAACCCTCCAATCCCCTCACATCCATGTACTCATCTAACCTTCTCTTAAATGACAGAATTGACCCCGCCGAAACTACCTCTTCCGGAAGATCATTCCACTCAGCCACCACTCCCTGAGTGAAGAAGCATCCTCTTATATTACTCCTAATGTTTTGCCCGCTAACCATTAACTTATGACCCCCTTGTTCCAATCTCCCCTTCTCTCAGGGGAAAGAGCCTATTCACATCTACTCTATCTATTCCCTTCATAATTTTAAAAACCTCAATCAAATCCCTCTCAACCTTCTAGGCTTCAATGAATAAAGCCCCAGTCTATTCAATTTTTCTCCGTATTCAAAATACTGCAATCCAGGCAACATTTTTGTAAACCTTCTTTTGTCTACCTTATTTATATCATTCCTATAATTTGGAGACCAGAACTGCACACAATACTCCAAACTTGCCCTTACCAATGCCTTAAACAGTATTTTGCCATTACTTGAAATGAATTGGCAAAATTTTAAATAACCAAGACTGTAGTGTGGTTAACAGCATAACTCCACTGGTCCGTGGGATGGTTGGTAAAGGACTACTGGGGCAGTAAGCTCTCAGTGGTAAATGCCAGACTTGGGGAAGTCTTATACAGCAAGTAGAGCTCAAAATCTATATTTTAAGAGGAAGTTCTGGGGTCGTCTTATACTCATAAGCCATTTCATTGACTTAAAGTAGCCTTTGATGTCCTGAGGTTGTGATCCATTCAATGCAAATGCCAATATTTCTTTCATCAGTATACCCAATAATAATTGCGTCATTAGAAAATCTTACCTGTGTGCACAACTGAACAAGCAGCTTTGCACCACTTGGGCTGTTGGAAGCTAAGCAGCCAACTGCAGTACTCAAATAGGCCAGGCAGGAGATTGGCTTGTTGACTTTGCCGTGAGGTCCAGGAGGGCGTTCGGAGATGCTGGTGGTACCTGGACTCGGGGTGAGGCCTGCTCTCCCTGCTGCAGCCAGACACATCAATCGAACCAGGGTCTTGATGTCAGTCAGCCCCAAGGACTCCAGACCTGCTGCCAGACTGCAACCGGATCCACTGGAAAAGAGGGGGGGGGGGGGAAATATCCACCATTGAGAAGCCCGTTAAATGTCTGGAAAACTAGTGTTCACCCTTACCAGGCTCAGAACCTTATAGGATATTGTAAAGTCCCCTCAAGATGAGAAATTGTTTTTGAATTGTTCACACGCCTCCAGCTCTGCTAGTCACTCTGTGTGATGCTGAGAGATGAGATGGATGAGAGTTTCTTTGGGAAGCACAGTTACAGCGCCAGGTTCGAATCTGGCGTTGTCTCAGGAGTTTGTATGTTCTCCCCATGTCTGCGTACGTTTCCTCCGGGTGCTCCAATTTCCATCTACTGTTCAAAACGTACTGGGAGTTGTAGGTTAATTGGCATATTTGGGGGACATGGGCTCGAGGGCTAGAAGGGCCTGTTATCGTGCTGTATGTCTAAATTTTAAGACTGTCATGTAGAATGACAGATGCACCAAAATTCTTACTTTCTGCAGGCAAACACGAGTACAAGATACACCAACTACAATGGTATAAATGAATACTGCAATATGCCAGGATAATAAATACAAAAGAATAGATGAGAAAAATATATCAAGTTCAGTTAGTGCAACGAAAAGAAGAGACAATTGTGCAAGGTGACCTTTTATGGTTTAGAGTAAAATGGAGAGGTGCAAGAGCCTGAAAGATGTTGGGAAGAAACTGTTCTTGAACCTAGACTTTAGGATTCTGTACCACCTGAAGATAGCGGTGACAAGAGGTTGTGACCAAAGTGACGAGGATCCTTTATGAACCAGGAGATGCGAATCGGAGAAAAAGCCACCAATCTGTGTCACTGGGGCGAGTGGGAACTGTCGAGAAAGCGTAGAATAAGTGTGCTGGGGAATAAACTGGTGCGAGAGGGGTTGGAAAGATGATTGCTGAAATGAGTATGGGTCAAAATTGAAGTTATAGAAAGAAAGAGGATACAAGATCAGCCCAGTTCGGGATAGTTCTTGCAACCAATTCAGAACGTATGTGTATCACAGGTACTGAGAACCAGAAAAGTGCGTGGCATTGTCTGCATCTGCACAAATGACTTGATTTAATTCCACAATTGGATTTAAATAACAATTCACTTATGCACTGCATAAAGATGCTCCTGTAAGTAAAACAATGGTCCCATAATTAAGTAAAAAAATCTTGATGAAGAAGCGAAAAGTGGAAAAATTTAAATACACAGCCAACGCTCAGAATATCTGATACTGAAAAATAACAAATCCTATTGCTGCCCAGTAATTATATATTGATACTCATGTATTTGTTACATACCTAAAATGTTCAAAACTAATTTAAGTGTTTCATTTAGTGGGTTGTGAGATTTCTGTTCTTCATTTTTTTTAAAAATTGTTCAAGTTTCAGTCTAAAGATCATTTGGATACAAATGAAATGGAAAGGTGTTTAACTTGCAAAAGATTACAGTTATGCAATTCCCTTACAACTGCAAAATCACATTAATGATTTCATGGCATTTGTCTCCCATGTGGGTGGTATGGCTAGCGTAGCGCTTAGTGCAAAGCCTTTACAGAACCAGCGACTGGGACCGGGGTTCGAATCCCACGCTGTCTGTAAAGAGCTTGTACGATATCCCTGTGTCTGCACGGGCTCCAGTTTTCTCCCACCCTTCAAAACAGGGGTTGTGGGTCAATTGAGTGCAGTTGGGCGGCACGGGCTCATGGGCCAAAAGGGCCGGTTACCATGCTGTAATTTAAGTGTTATAGCTCGAGGACATATAAGCCATGACAGCATATTCTCATCTAATTTATAGAGGATCTGTTATTCACCACATGGAATGCAGCAAAGAATACCCCATCAAGCACACCTTGTGATTAAAATATGTCTGAACGCTTTCAGAAAAAATGAAATTGAAAGAAAAGCATAGCTCCCCACTTGCAAGATATAAAATTTATTTCTAGCATTGAACAATTGAAAACTCACTATTTTTCCTTCGAGTGACATACAGTATTAACCACGCTTCCCTCCTGTCCAGCCAGAATTCAACCAGAGATTATTGGGCTTGAAAAGCACTTGTGCCCCAATGATGTCATTCCTCAAGCAAAGCTCCTTTCAAAGTAAAACACAATACTAGAGGAACTCAGCGGGTCAAACAGTGTAGCAAAGATAGATAACCAATGTTTTGGGCAGAAGCCCCTCATCAAAGTATGACAAAATGTAAGCAGGTTCCTGTATAAAATGGTGGCGGGAGCAGCATGGTCTCACAGCTCACAGGTGGATGGGGGGGGGTTGGGGGCGAGGAATGCCAGTAAACAGGGGGAGGAGGGATGCTTTTGTGAATTGTGAGGGAAAGGGGTGAAGAGCTGGAGGGAAGACGACAGAGGGATGGGGAAGAGAGGGAGAACAGGGAGAGGGCTAGCAGAAACTGGAGGTCAAGCCTGAAACACTGGTTATGCATCTTTATCTTTTGCTCTATAAAGGACACTGCTTGCCCTGCTGAGTTCTCCAGCATTGTTTTTACTTCAACCAGTGTCTGCAAACTTTCATGTTTTGCTCCTTTCAAAATTTTGAGTGGTTGGAGGGAGGGTGTGATGAGAGGCCACACTTGCCCAGGTACGGACCCACCTGAATCTTACCAGCAGAGGGTACCTGACCAGGACCTTGATCAGATCACTTTCATTCTTCAGACATTTCTACCCTGCTCTAACACCCAGATTCCCATATCCCCCGCTGAAATGTTGATCTTGCAACAAGGGACAGAGATAAGGTAGATAATTATATCCCCCCCCCCCACCCCCCAAAGTAAGGGAACCTAAAGCTAGAGAGCATTAATTTAAGATGAGAAGGGCAAGATTTAAAAGGCACATGAGGGGCACCTTCTTCACACAGAGGATGGTGGGCCTATGGAATGATCTGCCAGATCTTGGCCTTCATAAATCAAAGTATTGAGTTCAGAAGTTGAGATATTCAGGTGAGGTTGTACAAGACATTGGTGAGGTCAAATTTGGAATATTGTGTGCAGTTCTGGTTGTTAAACTACAGGAAGGATATCAGTAAGATTGAAAGTAAGATTTACTAGGATGTTGCCGGGTCTTCAGGAATTAAGTTACAGGGAAAGATTAAACAGGTTAGGACTCTATTCCTTGGAGCGTAGAAGAATGAGGGGAGATTTGATAGAGGTTTACAAAATTATGATAGGCTCTTTCCACTTAGATTAGGAGAGAAAAATAGAAGAGGACATGTACTTAGGGTGAAAGGTTTAGGGGGAACTTTTTCACTCAGAAAGTGGTGGGTGTGTGGAACGAGTTGCCATCTGACTTGGTGAATGTGGGTTCACTCTTAAGATACATGGATAGGAGAGGTCTGGAGGGTTATTGGATGGTGCAGGTCAGGGGGGCTAGTGTTATGATTTTTTTCAGCACAGGCTAGAAGGGCCGAATAACCTGTTTTCTGTGTTGTAGTGTTCTATGGTTCTAGAAGAAATAGTAGAAAGGACAATTGTAATACTCAAGACAGTTAAAGAGGTGCACAAGGAAAACCTGCATTGACCTATTACCCATTTCTCCACCCCCTCCTTCCCTCCCTCCTCCCACCTTTCTATTTGGCCCTCTGCCTGATTTATGACATTCCTGATGAAGGGCTCAGGCTGCCTTTTACTTCATATTGTTGTTTCAAACGTTTAACGGTTCCTTTTATTGTCACACAATGCATTAAAAATGGAATATTCATGATTTACTTCAACATTTGTCTGCTGTAAAGCAAAGGGTTGTTCTGAGCATTGCCTGACACTCCTAACAATAGGAGAAAGCAAAGCAAAAGAGTCTCTTTAGAGGCAATGAGTGTCCGTGGATTTGCCTCCACCAGGTTGCAGGATTTGTGAAAAGACAGTGTGGGCTCCTTTTAACAGGATTTTGACAGCGCCATCATCTCCAGATCATCATCTGTGGAGTAGCACTCCATCTATATCTCCACTCCCTGCTCTCCCGGATCCACAGCAGGAGCAGTGCTGCAATTTCTTTCGTGATCTGCTGAGTTTCTCCATCACGGTTGTGTTCCAACATTAGACACTCGTGCCACTGACACACAAGAAGCTGCAGATATTAACCCCTTGAGCAAATAATGAGAACCTGGAGGGATTCAGCAGTCAGACCACATACATGGAGAGAGAGAGAGCCAATTAACTTTTTGGGTCAGGACCGTTTTATGAAAAGCAAGAAGTTTTGCATCAAAATGCTTGCAGGTTAAATTAAAATACAAGGTAGGCTTTACTCAAACCATTTCAAATATTTCTTTTCATGTTCCTAGAAACTAAAATTCTGGTTTGGAAAAGGAGAAAAATAATAAGAGTTATTGTACTGATATGCTCTGAACCTGGTTGTTCGGGGTCCTTAACTGACCTTGCAGCAAATGGGAATGATCTTATGGAACATAACAGTACAGATCAGGCCCTTCAGCCCACAATACTGTTCCAACCTATGTAAACCTACTCAACAATCTAATCTTTCCCTATTTCATGCCCCTAACCTATTTTTTTTTTACACCCATTTTTCCTTTATAAGATTTATTTTCCACTCTCAGATGAACATCTTGAGCACTTTTGGTTGAGATTCTGTGCTGTCATTAAGATTTGAATTTTAAGTAATGGAATCTTGGCAAATAAATCAATCTACTCAACAGCTAAACAATCCATCAATAGCTATTTACGTATCAGAATGATCTATGTGAAATATATTCCGAGATACTTCATTGTGTGCCAGATTCCCATGTCAGAATTGAACTGATACAATTGTTCATATCTGTAATGCCATGAAGCAGTTCATGAATATGTAAAATTATTGAGACTTCTAATATGATTTGAGATGTCCGTTTAATTGATGAAAGGAGCTTAAAGAGTCTTTTCATTCTACAGGAAATAACATTGGTGAATGAAACAAGTTCCTTTTCCAAATCGTTCAACAAATGATACTGGACAACAAATTTATTTCAATGGGTTGGCTTCCTGAAAAGTAATGGGGATTATGATAGACAACTTAAAAATGAAAACAAAGATAAGTTCAGGCTCGCTTTATCAAGTAGGAAGGTGGAGAAACATTAATTTTTATGGAATTTGGCATTAAGCGTACACACGCCTCAAATGTAACAGAATGTTGCGGCATTGACGAGACTTTTCTGCTGCCTTGAATCTTCCTGAAGACAATAAATGCCGTTGTTAAGTAGACTTACTGAGCTATTGCCTGAAAAACATGTGCATCAACATGCGTTCAATCTATATCAATGTAACGCACAGCATCTCTATTTGTGAGCTGCTTTTATAGCCTGCCTGCATCTATCCTGACTAAGCATGCACAGGTCTAAGACAACATTTGCATAGCATCTGTACTGAGTGTATGCCTGGGCATGCTTGGACTGACCAAACCCACACAGCTCACTTTGTGGGCAATATGCTAGTAGATAAAATGTGAAAGGAAATCACACAGGTGTTATCTAAAAAAATGGTATGTGAAAGGAAAAGTTTCAGGTGATTTTCATGATCAGCTGCCCAAAATCCATAAATTATGCCCAAAAGTGTTCAGGAAGCAAAATCTTCATTGTCCAGTGTAATTGGAAAAGATTGTGGGGCAGGTGAAGAAAGGATCCCCATATCCTTTCACGTTGTAGGGCTACATTGCAAGTTGCAAGCATCAACCTATGCGTAATAAGAGCACTACACTGCCTCTTGTAAGTCAGGTATCACAAGATGTACAAGTATTATTGACCATGAATTCCCTTTGCACTCTGAAAACAATTCCAAATGGTTAATAGTAAATTTGTGAGGGGGAAAAAATTGATCAAAAAGGAGTAATTACTTAAAAATCCAATAGATTTCCCTTTCAGTCTAAGAATTACTATGAAGTAGGGATTTAGAACTGAATAACGTTCTTACCTGACAGAGAGCAGTGAAAGAGCTCGCATCACCATGGTCCTTGCAAGAAGCACCTGGGCTGCCGCAGTCACTCTCCTCAAAGCCATGACCCGGTCATGTGGGTTGAGCAGGGCAGCCGCCTGTTCTCCAAGTGTTACACTACCCGATGAACATTTATCTACTGAACCAAGGCAACCTTCAAGAGAGGACATGCAAATTATGTTATTCTGTGGGAAAAGGAGCACAATGGAAACACAAGGAGAAGAAAAAAAATTGAGATACAAGGAGATTACATCAAACAAGAGAAACAGAATTATAACTCTTATAGAATAGGAGAAAGCACGTCTCCACAGAATCCAAACTTTATGCAATTAATTAAATAATTAGGGTGGCGCAGTTAGCAAAATGTTACGACAGCACCAGCGACCCAGGTTCAAATCCAGAGCTGTCTATCAGGAGTTTGTACATTCTCCCCGGGTCTGCGTGGGTTTCCTCCCACCCTCCAAAACGTACAGGGTTGTCGATTAATTTGGGGGCAGTTGGGCAGCACGGGTTTAATTGGCTGGAATTGGCTTCTACTGTGCGGAAAATAAAATAAAAAGACAATCGAAATACAGCACTGAGAGAGGCTCTTCTGCCCCACCTGTGGGGACCTGCCTCCCCCATACACGTCTTTGAAAGGTGGGAGGAAACCCACGCACTTGTAGATGGTGTCGCTGTCACTGGAATAGCAGTGTGCTAGCTGCTTCACTAACCGTCTCTACTGCAGCAATCCCAGATGAATTCCCAGAAGCCCCTCACAATTTCCTGAAAGTAGTGCCACGGCAGTAGGTCATGCATTATAACACACCAGCATATCTCCTTGTAAGGCAAAGTTATCACTATTTGTGAAGAGAATTTATAAACCAAAACAATGCAACTTTTTCTTGACTCATTTTACAGTTCATATTGCCAATTATAAATTCAATAAAACTCATTTTTGCAATTTTCTTGGTGATTAGAGAATTAATTTTTCAATTACTGATACTTCACACATCCATCCATTTTTCCCTAACAGAAATAACCTAGGCGGTGGCATATTTTCACACTCTGACGATGCAATTTAAAGAATCCCACTTTTATTTTATTAGGTAAATTGTTTGAACCAACCTATTTGTATGAGTGTCTCTTCCATGCTGTTGGTGGCCGTCACCATGGCAACAGATGCCCCCAGAGGATCGCTGTCAGGAAATTGTACAGGCTCCGGTACAACTCTGCACTCACTCAGGCCCAGGGGGCCAGCCAACAATTCAAACTCTTCCTCCCCAGTCAGCTTCTCATCCTCGTCAATGTCCAACATATCCCAGTCTTCTGCGGGAACAAGAGCACAATGGGTGTAGAGGACAATGATGAACTTTGGGATACTCACCTACACCTGCCATCCCAACCTCCTCACCTCCACCCCATTTTATATGCCTCTTTTCACATGAATACAGCCTTTTGCACTTCCAATAAGTAGAAATTCTGCCTGGCCCACAGGAAAAAAAGAATCTCAGGGTTGTATATGATGTCATGCATGGACTCTGTCAATAAATATGAACTTTGAACTGTTATGCAGGCCTTCGAGATATGAGCAAAAAGGTTATGAATAAAAAGGCTGGGGGAGGATGGAAAAAGGGAGCGCAATATTTGTCTTGTATTAGATCCTAATATATTTTTATTAGGGAATATGCAATCACTAATTGATTTAGGTTTAAAGGATTATCAGATTTCCTTTATCTATTTAGCTTTAGCTGTGCCAAGAAATGTTTAGCACTGACTTGGAAAGATAGAAATATATTAACTTTAGATAGGTGGCATTTGGAGATGAAATCCTGTTTGTCTATGGAAAGGATATCTTTTTCAATTCAAGATAGGATGTCTTTTTATAGGTCAAAGTGGACTCCGTTTGATAAATATATGCATTTAAGTTTGCTTTAAATATGTTTTTAAGTGTGATATTTTAGTATTGATAACTTTTTTTTGTTAGTATCTTTACTTGTTATGGTTTATCTTTTTTTTTGTAAGTGGGTTTTTTTTCTCTTATATATAATATTGTTTATTTTAGTAACTCTTCACTCTTTATTTTGGTGGGGGGTTAGACTAATTTTAAGTTAGGTTATTAATGTTGTGTAATAATCATTGCGGGGGGGGGGGTTAGTTTATTTAGTTTACCGATGTGGTACTGTAATTTTATTATCTTATTTTTATTCTTTTTAAATGTAATCCTTTATTTTATTCATGTTATAAAATCTTAAATAAAGTTTTAAACAAAAAAGAAAAAGGGAGCGCAGACCAACAGGCAGAAGGCCATAATTGGATGTGGAAGGGTGGGTAGGAGAGGAAAATTGAGAATTATTCAGGGGTAGAGGGGTGGTGGAGTGGTACTTTTTTCATTAGAAGTTGTTTCTGACTTAGATAATGCAAGTCTCAGTGGGGCAAAAAAACCAAACAAACACAAATGGATTTGAGTACAAGCACATTAATCACTGAACATTGTGTCTCAAATTGATGTGGCTATCAGGAAAAAAGCAAATCCAAGTATGAGGGTTTATTTTTAAAGGGTTGCAAGTAAAAAGATGAGAGTTTGTGCCAAACCTTGGGTGATTTCACACTTGGAGGATTGCATTAAGTTCCAGAGGGTGTGCTGTGCAAGAGATTTAGGGGCACTGAACAGGATGTCGATAGGATTGATATTAAGGTGAAAATAAATCCAAAAGGTCTACAGATATATGAGGAGCAAAAGGAAAGTGAGGGATCAAATTGGTCCCCTAGAGGATGAGAGTGGATGGCTGTGTGTGGAGCCAAAGGAGATGGGGGAGATTTTGAACAGCTTTTCTTCTTCAATATTTACTAAGGAGAAGGACATCGATCTGTGTAAAGTGAGGGAAATAAGTAGGGAAGTTATGGAAATGATGATAATTAAAGAAGAGGAAGTTCTGGCGCTTTTAAGGAAAATAAAGGTGGATAAGTCTCCAGATCTTTGCAAGATATTCCCTAGGACCTTGAGGGAAGTTGGTGTAGAAATAGTCGGGGCTTTAACGGAGATATTTAAAATGTCATTAGTAACGGGAATGCGGCCAGAGGATTGGAGGGTGGCTCATGCAGTTGCATTGTTTAAAAAAAGGTGCTTGGAGTAAATCTAATATTTATAGGCCTGTACGTTTCGTGTCAGTGGTGGGTGAGTTAATGGAAAGAATTCTTAGAGATGGTATATATAAATATTTGGTTAAGCAGCGTTTGATTAGGAATAGTCAACATGGAGTTGTGAGGGGAAGATTATATTTGACAAACCTTATTGAATTTTTTGAGGGGGTTAATAGGAATGTTGATGAGGGTAAGGCAGTGGATGTTGTATATATCGACTTTAGTGAGGCCTTTGATAAGGTTCCTCAGGGAAGGTTAGTTACGAAGGTTCAATCATTAGGTATTAACTTTGAAGTAATAAAATGGACTCAACAATGGTTGAATGGGAGATGCCAGAGAGTAGATTGGAAGCCGGTGACTAGTGGTTTGCCTCAGGGTTCAGTATTGGGTCCATCGCTGTTTGTCATATACATTAATGATCTGGATGACGGGGTGGTAAATTGGATTATTAAGTATGCAGATGATACGAAGATAGGTGGAGCTGTGAATTGTGATGAAGGATTGAGGACAGAGGGATTTAGGCCAGTTGGAAGGGTGGGCTGAAAGATGGCAGATGGAGTTTAATGCAGATAAATGTGAAGTGTTACATTTTGGTAGGGCTAATCAAAATAGGACATACATGGTGAATGGTAGGGCCTTGAAGAGTGCAGTAGAACAGAGGGATCTAGGAATAATGGTACATAGTTCCCGGAAGGTGAAGTCATATGTGGATAGAGTGGGGAAGAAAGCTTATAGTATGTTGGTCTTTATAAAATCAGAGCATTGAGTATAGGAGCTGGGATGTTATGTTAAAAATGGATAAGGCATTGGTGAGGCCAAATTTGGAGTATTGTGTATAGTTTTGGTCACCAATAATTTGGAGAGAGTGCAGAGAAGATTTACTAGAACGTTGCCAGGGTTACAGGGTCTAAGTTATAGGGAAAGGCTAAATAAGTTAGGTCTCTATTCTTTGGAGCATAGAAGGTTGAGAGGGGATTTGATTGAGGTATTTAAAATTATGGATAGAATTGACGTGGAGAGGCTTTTTCCTTTAAGAAAGGGGGAGATACAAACAAGAGGACATGAGCTGAGAGTTGGGGGGGGGGGGCCAAAAGTTTAGAGGAAACACGAGGGGGACTTCTTGACTCAGAGAGTGGTGGGTGTGTGGAACAAGCTTCCAGATGAAGTGGTGGAGGCAGTCTCGATATTAGCATTTAAGGAGAAGTTGGATATGTATATGGACAGGAAAGGGAATGGAGGGCTACGGGTTGAGTGTAGGCCAGTGGGGTTAGGTGGGAGAAAGTGCTCGGCTTGGACTGGAAGGGCCAAGTTGTCCTGTTTCTGTGCTGTAGTTGCTATATTGCCAAAGGATGAACACTCTTCAACACAAAGGAGTAGATAAGAATCCAATTAGTAATTTTAAAGCCGATCAGTAAGATTTTTGCTAGCTGACAGACAACAGCTACGGCAAATGAGGGTTGGAATAGGCTAATCCTATTCCTCCATGAGGAAGTGAACCCCATGCTGCCCTTACCCATCATACGTGCTAGTTCATGACTGTATTAGCTGCTCTCAGGCATGGCTGGAGAAACTTGAAAAGTAAAAATGCCACTCTCTAATAAATCGAAAAAAAAAACCACGCAGGCATTGTACAGTTATCAATGAGTCGTAAACAAAATCAGACAACTGGAGCATCTGAAGTTAACATTTCATGTTAATGATCCTTCAGCTGGATTTAATTAATTAGCGAAGAAGTACCTTCATAAATGCTGTCCTGCTTGCCAATCAGATCAGGTGCCTGGCCTTTGTATCTGTAAAAACCAACTCATCGTCATCAGACAGAATATATCTGACAATATTACAATTAACACAGGATACAAGAGCCGAAGTCGGCCCACTGGTCCATCAAGTCTGCTCTGCCATTCTAATCATGAGTTGATCCGCACTCCCTGTCCTTCTCTCCGTAAACCCTTGATTGCCCTGACTAATTGGTCAATCTCTGCCTTAAATACACCCAACGACCTCACTTCCATCCGTGGCAACAAGGTCTGCAGATGCACGACCCCCTGCCTGAAGAATTTTTTCTGCATCTGTTTTAAATTGACGTCCTTTTATCTTGAAGTTGTGCCTTCTTGTCCCAGACTCCCCTCCCATGGGAAATATCCTTGCCACATCTATTCTATCCTGGCCTTTCAGCATTTGAAATGCCTCTACGAGGCTCCCCCCCCATCCTTTTGAACGCCAACAAGTACGGTTCAAGAGCCTTAATTATGTTGCGGGTGGACTTGTGGGAAGGTGATCTACTTCTGGGGATCTCAAAGGTTAGGCTGTAGGGGATGTTTGTCCAAGAGATCATGGAAGGGAAGGGGGGGGGGGGAGATCGAGGTTAGAGATGCAGTTGAAGAGTCCCAAAGATAAGGTACTGTACTAAATATTTTAATTCATGGGCGTATCCAAGGAGGAATACTCCAGCACTAGACTCTGAAGATCGACCGGTAGCTTCCCCTTAAGTCACGATGAAGGGGGGACTCACAAATATCATTGTGACCCCAATCATCTACAGGCTTGAACCAAAAGCATGGAAGTAGCATCCAGGTGTGGGGTGCACACTGTTGTTGGCACAACCCTAGTCTAGGCAAATAAAGACGGCGCGCAACTTGTAGCAAATCCACTGGTTATCGTTTAACATTGATCTTTCATTGAAATTGAATTGTTTAATGCACTTAATACTGGAGCAGATCATCTTTGAGCTGGACCACACCTTGTGCTTGTCCACTTCGCTATTCCCCCATACACACTCCAGGCCACATTGATGAGACCATTCTGCCCAGTGGACCAGTCCACTAGCTAGGACTTAAGTACTAAATACACATCCAACTGTTCTGATTTCTTTTGACAGTTTATAGCTGTGAAAGAGTGTGGTTCCTTTTAAATGTCTGTGTCTAAGACATTAAATAACAGTTGAAAAAGATAAAACAAAAAACAATTTAATTAAACTTTAAAAAAAAACATTTAAAAAGGCAGCGTGGTTAGTGCAATGCTGTTACAGCGCCTGCGACTGGGTTCGAATCCGGTGCTGCCTTTCTCTGTGTGTCTTTGGATTCATCCCCACCTTTCAAAATGTTAATTGGGTGAAAATGGGCAGCAAGGGCTCACGAGCTGGAAGGGCCTGTTACTGTGCTGTACATCTAAATAAAACTTTAAAAATAATAATAAAGAAACTGGGTTCTCTTGTCCCCTACCCCCTGCACCTTCACAGCATGGTCAGCCCCCCCCCAACTCATGTTCCACATGATTTAATGTCTTTGTATGCAGCGGTGGACACAGAGCATCTTTTCACTGTCCCTATGAGGGACACTACAGAGTGCTCTGAAGAACGAGTTCCACTTATTCCTTAGAGATTGCGGGGGTGGGGGGGGGGTAGAGAGGAACCTTTCACATTGGACCGCCTCACTTGGACGAGACCCAGCCGGCCCACGTACAGCAGCCAGTGTGCAGAGGGAGGCCTCGAAAACACCAAAATGCCACTGGTGCCAGTTCTTTTCCCGGGGGCGGGGGAGGGGGAGGGGGGTGTGGGGGTTATGTAGCGATGTGCAACTATGCCATGACGAATCCCGCTTGTTACACGCTGTCAGCGGGGAAGTTGTGACAAAGATAACGATGAGGCTTATCTATCTCTTCTGCCCCAGAACGCACGCTGACACAAGCGGCAGGATGTAGGCGTGGTCTGACTGCCAGTCAAATAAGCGAGCGTGCGAAGTTTAAAAAAACATTACGCTGTGACACTCGAGCTATCAGCCTGCATCTCCAATTTGTCTGACCTCTTTCTCACAGCATGGTACAAGCCCACTGTTTTGAGATTCATTAATAAGTACCAATATTTAAAAGTGAAGTGCTAATATGCTGTGAGGAATTTTTAAAAGGTAGAATATTTTATGATTAAAACATCTACATACAGTTTGCATCCACTTCTACGAGCTCACATCTCGAACCTTATGGGATACAACCTCTAGTTTTAGAATTCACGGAAACATTTCAGAAAAGTCCCCGAGAATCTCCAAGTGTGTGAGAAACCTGAGAAACGAACACCCAACGTCATCTTTCCCTCGATCATTAGATTTCTGAATGGACAAGGAACCACAGGCACTAATTTATTTTCTTAAATGCAATTTTCCACCTGCTGCAAACCAACGAATTTTGTGACGCATTTAATTCTATTCTGACCAATTAATGAGCGTTTCCCCAGATCTTCTTTCACCTTTCTGAAAGTGGGACCTTTGTCTTGCTCTTTGTTGCAAGGTACTGGTCTCGACAGCAGCTACACAAAAGATAATAGGGGTTTCCACTCCCACACTCTCCACCAAACCAGCCATCTACGTAGGAGCCGTTGCTTCGGTAGCCTTGTCGATTGGCGCTTCGCCCGCAGCCTGGATGGTTTTTCTTCATGTGATGATTGAACTGGGTAACGTTTGCATCACAGAGCTCGCAGATGACCAGCTCATCTCGTTCGTCGGACTCACAAACATGCTGCAGACAAACAAAGGGGTCATTCTGAGGAGAAATCCACAACATAAAATCTGACCCAAAGATCTCAAAAAATTAAAAGCAATTAAATGTTACTATTATTTCAAAACAAGATTATTGCCTGTGAGGTAATCTTTAAATTGGCACTTGTTGGACTGATTTGGAGAAAACACCACACAGATTAAATGCTATGGTCCTGCAGCAAGTCTCCATGAGACAAAAGATCTGGGCTGAGGCTAAATACAACTGGCAAGCTAATTTGTAAATCTGCAAGCCCTGGCCCAAATGCAGGACTGGAGGGGAAAAAAAAGTGGTTTGTGGAGAATGTAAATAAATGTTTCATATTCTTATAAAACGTGCTGTTGTAATGAAATACTGTGGCCCTGAAATGACCATTGATTTCAACTGACAGGTTTCAACGACAGAATGCATGAGCAACTAGTTCAAGCTGCTGTGACCTAGAACAGTACAGCACAGAATGAACCCTTCACCCTCATGCCCATGCTGAACACCATGTCCAAATCAATCTAAATGCAGCTTGCCCAGAGATGCCCCCGGATTCCATCATAGTTGAGTGTGCATCTAGAAGCCCTTTAAATGTTATTATTCCATTTCCACCACTAGCTTTGACAACCTGTACCAGGCACCAACCACTCTGTGTTTAAAAAAAAAGCCCTACATATCTCCTTTGAATTGCCTCCTTCCCACCTGAAATGCATGTCCTTTAGTCTGCGACCATCTGTCTGCCCTCTCACAACTTTATAAACTGAATCAGGACTGCCCAATGAAGGCAACCTCCTCCTTTACCAGCCTAACTACTGTGTTATCACTGTCACAGTGCCAGAATCCTGGGTTCAAATCCAGCACTGTCCGTAAGAAGTTTGTACATTCTCGCCATATCTGCGTGGTTGCTCTGGCTTCCTCCCACTGTTCAAAATGTACTGGGGTTGTAGATCAATTACAATTACACCAGCATGGGCTGGTGGCCTGAAAGAGCCTGTTACCATGCTGTATGTCTAAATTTTAATTTAAAGAAGCGTTAACTAATTTTTTTTAAAGGGAGAATTTCTATTGAGGAAATTCAAACACCCTGGCTTCATATTTAAAATCTTATCATAGGTGAACTTCTTTCACTGTAAATTGACTAATGATACACCCAGTTGATTTTCTTTTATTGTACCACATGCAGGTGATGGGAAACAAACAAAGAATCAACTTTTATAAAAAAACAGAAAGTAGGAAGTTAGAAAGACAGGCTTAGCAGTATTATAAACACTGGACTCGTTATGGTTTTAAAATAGTAGTTTTTTTAAATACAGTGAAACCTCGTTAGATCGCGATTTGTTAATCCGCAGAATTGCTTATAGCACGGGTGTTTGTGGACCCCAAACTGCTAAGGGGGAGGCTGACGACCATCAGCCGACGACCCAACTCCCCGCGCCTGACAGTCCCTCTCCCCGCTGCCCCTTCCCCCTGGCCTAACATCCCGTGGCAGCCGCCACTGCATCCGTTCCGTGACTCAGCTGCCAGGTGGTGTGAAATCTTGGACCCCAACTATCACGTTCTAACGAGGTTTTACTGTATTTTCGAGTGAAGGGGTGACTTGGCATGAGAAGATACCTCTAACATTAAGACCAGAAGGTTAAATAACTTTATTTCAGTGCTGCTAAAGTCTGTGTCTAGAGTCTAGACTTTACTTAGAGCATCTGCTGTTGTACTTCTTCAATTACAGCAGAAATAGTTGGATTCCTACTGCGCCCTCAAGGTTATCTCCTTAACAAATTCCTGGCTTAAGAGCTAATAATATCTCTCTATGTAAAGCAAACAAATCATGCGTCTCAATGCATTTTAACTGATATCATCTTTCCAATGTTACATTGACGGCATATGAACGGCACAGATAGCACAGCAGTTGACACTAGCGACATAGTGGTTAGCCCAACGCTATAACAGCACCAGCAATCTGGGTTCAAATCCAGCGCTGTCTGTAAGAAGTGTGGGTTTCCTCCGGGTACTCCGATTTCCTTGTACCCTTCAAAACATACAGGGGCAGGGGGTGTTTGTAGGCTAGATGGATGCATTTGGGTAGTGTGGACTTGTTCCCTTGCTGCAAGGACTGGAACTGCTCCACACAGGGGCAGAAGGAAATGAACGCAGCTCAGAATATCACACAAACTCCCTCCCCACTCCTCCTTCATCACCCACTGCCTAGGAAAGGTTCATCTAAACTCACCAACAGGCTTAAAGACAGTTCCTTCCCACAGCCATCAGGCTCCTGAACGAACCCCACAGTGCTCTCGTGCTGCCCTTGCTTTGTTTAATTGTTATTTTCTTTCATTCTAATTTTGTTCTCTGTAGATTCTGCTCTTCTCCTTTACATCTAGACATAATTTAGCCCCTCTGGCCCATGAGCCTGTGCCTTCCAAATACTTAAATGAACCTAACAAAGACCATATGTTTTTGAAGGGTGGAAAGCACCCGGAGGAAATCCACACAGACATGGGGAGAACATACAAACTCTTTACACTCAGCACCAGACTTGAACACAGGTCACTGGCCCTGTAACAGCGTTGCGCTAACTGTGCTGCCCATCTGAAAGTACGTTAGAGCTAACCTGTTAAACTGCTTGCAGAAGTACCCTTCTCTCGACAAATAAACACACTTAACACAAGCAATAGTGCGGTAGAGGCTTAAAGTGAGAAAGCGAAAGCAGCAGAAGCTGCAGCCACACACCCATGTTGGCCAGTCCAATACCTCTGGAATCCACATTCCCAATATATCACTATCAGTCGCAAAGTCCTGACCAAACATAGCTTCCATTGCTTCATCATCCAGGTCAATTTCCAGCTCCTCGTCAAGGCTGAAGTCATAAAGGGCACCTGGGTCTTGCGGTACAGATGTGCCTTCTCGCCGGCTCTGGTGGCGATGTGCCTGAACTGAGCGGTACAGACCTGCTGCAATTTTAAAACACATGCTTTATCAAATTATTAAACACATTTTTCAAACCAAAACTGCTAAATATGTTGCATATTCATTTTTTGCAGTGTACATTGTGAAGTGTGAAATTTGCTGCCAGCTGAAGTGGTGAATCTCATTTAAGGAATCTGACTTTGCTCAATTATTTATTACGGAATATTTATTTTCTTTATCCGCAGTTCGTTTACTTTTTTTAAGTTATTTACATTTCTCTATTTGAGTTCAGTTTTCTTTTTGCACTACCAATAAGTAGAAATTCTGCCTGGCCCTCAGTAAAAAGAATCTCAGGGTTGTACGTAATGTCATCCATGAACTCTGAACTTTGAACACAGGCTCAATTCAGACTTTTAAGAAAAATTTGGACTGGTACGTGGATGGGAGTGGTACGGAGGGCTATGGCCAGGGAGCAGATTAATGGGGTTAGTCAGTCGAGACTCGATGGGTCAAAAGCCTGTTTCGGTGCTGTAGTGTTCCATGTTCCTTTTGCAAAAATTAATGAAGTGGCGCAAAAACATACACTGACTTTCAAATTTGCCAACCACGACTGGGTCAAGGTTAATGGTTAATTACAGTCCTCTCCTGCCTTCATATCTCTGATTTTTAATTGGGCAAAAGGCCCTCAAAATTAAAACATTCATCTGTTCTGTAAGTGAAGCCATAGAATGTTTGAATCACCTGCACGTGCTAACAGCGTTCGAGCTGCCAACTCAAATTTTTGCCTCCGAGTGACAGTTGAGCGGCTTCTGGAAGAAGGGATGCCGGCAGACGATCCATTCTCCTCTTGCTCCAATCCATCAGGGCTGCAAAAACAATTTTATTACAATATGGAACAGAAAAGACCAGGTTTCAACCGAAAAACATTAATTGTAAAGCTAAGCTAAATATCAATGTAATATACTTAAGGATTCTAGAGGGGGGAAAAAAACCGAAATATTGCTCGTATAAAAATGATATTAAATAGAGAAAAATTGTAAAAAGTTTATGGAATAATGTGTCATCATTCTCTTAACTCTCATTCCAGTTATGTTAGATCAGGAAACATTACTTTGAAAGAAATATGAATAATGGTGCAAAAAAAAAACCCAAATACACTTAGCTGTGTGGTTAACACAGTTTTACTGTGGGCCATGTACTCCAGCTAGCAGAGTAGTGGAGAAGCTGTTAAGTTGTTTTAAGCTAGGTTTGGAGGAGGAGAAGTTTAGCAGCTTCAAGGAAGTTTGGGTAAAGCTGGTTTTCTTTAGTTTTAGCAGGGACTGATAGCAACATAGTTTGTCAGCTTATGTAGGTGATTGCAAGCAGTTGACTGTTAGCCTGGGCAAGAGTTGATAACATTTTATGACCTTCTCAGTCTGAGTAGAAAGTCGAGAACAATTTGTTACTCGGTCAAGCATGAATTAAAAGATCTTGGGAAAGTATGGTCTTCAGCACCCAGGGTCCATAGCTGCATAATTAAGAGACAAAAAAAAACAAGTCAACCAAGGACTGACTGCCTATGCATCAGAATCCAAATGTAAAAAGGGAATAAATATTTCATTCAAAGAACATCTCTGCCCATTAGTGGACTACTCCACCAAATTCAGATGCAATGACAAAGATTCAGGACAGGCCATGAAAGTTGCAAGTGTATAAAACAATCAGGTAACACCTCAGAGGGCTGAACACAGTGTCTTAACAAATAATAAAGCGGTTAGTTTCTCATCTTCGCTGCTCTGTTGAGCTCGTCAGAGGACTGCAAGCATTTCTCTTGTTTCCTCCCAAGTCCCAATGATGCACTGTTGCAAATCATCCCAAATATAGATGAGCCAATAGAAAACTCAGTGTGGCCTGATGAAGGGTGTGTGAAAGAGTAAATATCACCACTAACCATGGGGCAATGGGATTCTCTGGGAGTCAGCAGACATTAACCCTTCCTCCTTCTGTTTCCTGAAATCCCCTCTTACTAAGCCCCCTCTCCCATTATCTCAAACCTACTGCAACTCTAAACCCAACCATTTCTTCACTAACACCCTGCCCTTCTCTAATGAAGTCGTCTCACCCTGATCTCAGAGCTCTCAGCTTATCATAACATTGAGTTCTTTTTCAGTCATCTCCCGCATACATCCTCTGGGCTTTCAACACCCTCACCCCCACCCCCCGACTGCTGTTGAGACATCGATCTCTCCACTTAACCATAACCATATAACCATATAACCATTTACGGAGCAGAAACAGGCCATGTTGGCCTTTCAAGTCCGCACCGGTTCACTGATTTTGTGTGCCGTCTTCAGGCCTTGGTCCCGGTAGATCTTCATTCAATAACGATGGACGAATTCAATGCAGGTGGAATCAGTCGTAGAATTGTTTGATATCCCTCACCCACTCCAACTACATCCACCTAAATGCTCAGAGCTCCACATCAATACCAACCCAGTCAAATACATAGACAAGGATTGTGCCCTGGTAGTCTTGCAGACTGATAGCAACCTTGCAGAGGCCAGACAGCAGCTCTCGAACACTTTGAACAGTGACCACATCATCAAACACCAGGCCAATGTCTTCCACAATGTACACCAGGAGCTCTCTCCACAACAGCCTCCAACCTTGCACTTCCTGGTACTAGTTAAACAAGAGTATCTGCAGATCTCGTGGCTCCCGTAAAATTGGTTAGCTTTTCACTTCCTGTGGATTCTGCGTGACCTACTGAGTTTCTCCAGCACAACCGTGGACTGCACTTCCCGCTTCTGTTACCCAAGATCCACAAACAGGACTCCCACTGTTTCTGCCTTCTTACACCAACTGAAATGATCTCATACCTTGACTCAATTCATACTCTCCCCTCTCTTTCCTTCTCAACCACCTGGCACACCTCGCATTCGTTTCGCCATTTTGAGGGCTTTAATTCCTTGGCCCCCTAGGGCCCCATATTCACTGTGGATGTCTGGTCTTTATACTCGGCTATCGTCCAATCAGGAATGTGTTAAAGACCTTTGCTTCTTTCTGCAACAAAGATTCAATCAAATTCCTCTCCAATTACCCATTGACATATACTCTAAACCCACTGACTAAATCTCTTTCCACCGGAATCCATTCCTTTCTCCCAGTTTCTGTCTTCACTCTCAAGATGAGGCCTTCCATTGCAAGACATTCAGACATCCAAAACTTTTTTCAGGAAAGACAGCTTCCGTTCAAGTGTGTTCCTCGGTTTCTCCTTTCACCCACAGGACCTCCAATGAGGAATTGCCCTCACTCTAATTTGCCTCCACATCCAGCACATCATCCTGTCATTGCAACAGGATCCCACCACTATCCAGATATTCCACTGCCTTCTACCTTCTGCAAGCAACTCCCTCCGTGACTCCCACATCCACTGGTAGCTGCCCAGCCACCCCTCTCTGATCACTGCCACCTATCCCTACAACTGCAGGAGGTGCATCACTTTTCCTCACATCTCTTCCTTCTCTGCCATCCAGGGACATTAACAGCCTTTCTGGGGAGACCAAGATTCACGTGCACCGCCTCCGACCTCGCGGATTGCTCCCAATATGGCTCTTTGGCGAGACTGTGAATTCCCTAGTTCACTCATCTCGGCGTTTGATTTGCAAACTGCCTCCACTCTGTTCACAATGGCCTTCCTCACCTCCTGCTTGCATGCTCTTTCCGCTCTTATTCCTATTCTCACACCAACCAGTCCCTCCTCAGCCTTCTCCCCTGATAGGATGAGGCCCCACATATTCTTCAGAAATAAATTACAAACTAATATTACAAACTTTAAATTTCCCAATTTCAGGTACCTCACGTGTTCCTGTCTCTCCTCTGCTCTTTACCTATTTATCCCCTTTCCCATAACTTCCCCCAAGACCCCATCACCCATTTTCAACTCCTCAACCTCACCCCCATTCCATACCAAAACCTCACACCCATCTGCTTCCATCTGTCAATGTCTCCCATTACCACCTTAACCAGATTCCAGTACCCACTTCCCTCTCCAGCAGTGTGTCCTCCACCTCTAACCTC
Source organism: Narcine bancroftii (assembly GCF_036971445.1). NCBI lineage: Eukaryota > Metazoa > Chordata > Chondrichthyes > Torpediniformes > Narcinidae > Narcine > Narcine bancroftii. The sequence continues at coordinate 21,748,291 of NC_091479.1, read as the reverse complement.
CCTGACTTTATCTGACATCTCATCCTTTCCAAAACCTGGATCCACCTGCCCGTCATCTTTCACCCTCTTCGGTCCAACTGCCACTTATTGACCCATCTGAGCCCATTTGAGTCATCTTCCCTCTGCACTCAGTCCTGATGCAGGGCCTCAACTTGAAGCGGTGACAATTCAGGGAGGAGGCATGTGGACAACCTGAAGGAGGTCAGTATCAAGGAAGAAGAATAATGTATATGGGATATATAAAGGTTTTCAAATGCCCAAGGCTAACTGAGAACTGTTCAAGTTGCTGTGGGCTGCAAGGGAAGAGATAACTGGTGACCAGATGGAGATTTTTGCATCTTGGTTAGCCACAGGTAAGGTGCAACGAGTTCCTTTATTTAAATAAAACACCAGGGATAAGCCAAGCTAACAGAGGGCTCATGATTTTATGTTAATGGTAAGGAAATTATTGGAGAAACCCCTCAAGGCAGTGGTTCTCAACTTTTTTGTTTCCACTCACCGTAAGGTGCTCTGTGGCTAAGGGATTACTTAAAGGTATAAAGAATAAAAAGGTTGAGAACCGCTGCCTTAAGGATTACATATGGAGAGGCAGGTGCTGATTAACAATTGTCATTATAGCTTTGTGCAGGGAATAGCCTATCTGACCAATTTGAATGTTGTTTTTGAGAAGGCAACTAAAAAGATTGACGAAGGCACAATGGCAGACATGGTCTAGTGGTTTTCAAATTGCTCCCCTTAAGTCACAATCCATCTTAAGCAATCCCTACGCTATGTGCTCTGTGATTAGTAAGGGGCTGCTTAACGTGGTATAAGAGTGGAAAGAAAAAGCTCGAAAACCACTGTTTTAATTGTACCTCATTGACTCGTTATGTGCAGGGTTTCATAACTCCAAAGGAAATGGGCCAATGACAATTTTTCTCAAGCAAAATATTTCAGTATCAATTGGGGCTAGAGCAGTGATTCTCATATGTGATTCCCACTCACATACCACCTTATGCAATCCCTTTCTAATCACAGAGCATTTATGGCATAGAGATTGCTTAAGGGGGGGGAGGGGGGGAATGTGAATTTAGGGGGCAGTTTGAAAACCACTGGGTTACATAATCTTTAAGACATAGGATGATGTGCTGGATGTGGAGGCAAATTAGAATGAGGGCAATTCCTCATTGGAGGTCCTGTGGAGAAACCGAGAAAATGCGAACAAGTACTTCATCAACAACACACTTGAATGGAAGCTTAGGAGGCTGGTCCAGATTGATCAGGCACAGCACCAATTGGATCCAAAATTGGCTTGGTGATAGGAGGCAGAAAGTCATGATGGAACGATGGTTTCTTATTGGAAGTCTACGATCAGTGATGTCCCACAGGGATCACAGTTGGTGATATAAATCAACAAGATGGTTGTGAACGTAGAAGGCAGGATTAGCAAGTTTGAAGATGACGCTAAAATTGGTGGTGTTGTGGATAGAGTGGAAGGTTGTCTACAGCGATAAACCAGATGGAAATGGAAATTTGCAGATGGAAATTAATCTCAACAAGTGCAAGGTGATGCATTTTAAGAGGCCAAATTGCTGTTGAAGAGAGGGATCTTGAGGTTCAGTCTATAGTTGCCAGAAAGTGATAATGTGGGTAGATAGAGCAGTGAAAGAGACAAGTGGCATGCCATTCTCCAGGTTGTTGCTCAGATTGAGGGCTTTAGTTATGGTGAAATATTGGATCGGGAGCGCTTGTTTCCTTGAGAGAAAAGGAGGCTGACAGGTATACAAGGTGAGAGGAATGAGTATTAAAGGGGGATTTGAGCAGATCTTTCTTTTTAAAAACAGAGTAGTTGCTACCTGGAACTTGTTGAGAGAGGAGGTGGACGAATAAATACCACAAGTACAGGTAAGGGGCATTGAGAGAGGAACTTAAATGGGCAAATCGTAGAAAGATGGATCACAGTGCGATTACCATAGAGGTCAGCATGACTCTGATGGGATGAAGGGCCTACTTCTAAGTGAAACAATTCTATGGCAATGACAAACCCTAACCCTTTGTGACTTCCCAAGATCAAAGAAACTCAGGAAACAGCATTAAAGTAAAAATGTTGTACAAATCAAAGGCAAATAACAATTTGGAAAGGTCTCACTGACCGACACTCCTCCTCGGGCAGGTGATGGTCCTTTTCCTTCCTCTAACCTTATGAAATGAGGCAAATGGAATCGAGATAGTTTGAAACAATATTTTTGACTCTAAATCAATTCATTTTGGGCATTTAAACTGCAATACATTTCCAGTGAACAGCAAGATTAAAGTATAATGGACACACAAGAGACTGCAGGTGCAGTGAAATAGAGCAATAAAAAATAATCCCAGAGCCGGAGGAGTTCAGTGAGCCGATCAGTATCTGTGGAGGGAAAGGACATTGATATTTTGGGCTGAGAGCCTGTTGAAGAGTCATGACCCAAAATCAAAAATTCCTCTCTCTCCACAAATCCATCTCATCACCCCCCCCACCCAGGAGTTAGTTTTCTGCGGCAGATTAAACTACAAGGTCTCCAAATGGAAGAATCAAAAGCGAAAAATAACAGTCGCCAACTGACCCCTCACTGAAGCCTTCTTCCACATCGGTGGCATCAGCAACAGGTATATCCGGTGCTTGCACATAACCTTGGTCTCTGGACTTGTCAGTAGTGCCTGAAGCGATTGCCCCGTAGCATGAATCTGAAGGGACGGCAGCCTGCAGCTCATCATCCTCTTCTGTCCCTGGGTGCTCCAGCATCCACAAGGCCAACACAGTGATGTTCTGGGCATCTGCTTCTCCTCTAGCACCTTATACGGTTACACAAATACAAATCAGTTTACAATTTGGGTAACCTTTACCCTCAGTGCAAAATCGAAACTCTTGTTGTTCCACATCCCTTATTTAAAGTAAATTTATCGATTGGGTTTAAACTCAAAAGGTAATCTGGAGTGATATTCACAGTAGTACGTGTATCATAGCAAGTTGAGCATGAGGCCCTCAGCACAGGATCCCAGCCCCATTGAATGTGGATCATTAAAGTGTCAAATATACTATTTTCAGTCGCACACTGTACTGTCAATGCAATTAACATCTTATTCAGTGGTTTCACCTGCAACGAGGCATGCTGTAATCAGAGTGAAAACAAATTCTGAAGAAACTCATCAGGTCAAATACAGATAGACCACGACTTGCAATGTTCCGACTTTATGATATTTCGAGGTTACGATATTTCAGAAGCCATTTTGAATAAAATAAAGTCGGGTTCGAACTGTATCCACGTGGTTGCTTCCGCCCAATCAGCGCACGCAGATCGCTGTCCCACCGCCATCATTTCAGCGTTCCTGTTATAGTGATGCTTTGATGGACCCAACGCTTTCATTTTTTTTAAAAAAAAAGGTGATTTGGGGGAGAGAGATCGAAGAGTGAGAAAGAGCAATGGCAATCCGCGTACGCGTTCCGAATCACAACAGAGGTTGTGAGGAGATGCCGCTGCACCTAGTTACCCGGGGCCACCGTAGGCTCCCGGCAGGAGAGGGGGCGTCCACCTCCTGGCAGGGACAAGGCATACTGCTACCTGTACAGGTCGACCCCGACTTAAGATCATTTCTACTTGCAATGGAAGTCCTGGAACCGAACCCATTGTAAGTCAGGGTCTACCTGTCGTATACATTATATAACAAAGAGAACGTACAAACTTCTTACATTCGAAACCCATTCGAACTTGGGTCGCTTGCACTAACCATGCCACCCGTTTGGAGATACTTTTCCTACCCAGGGCATGGACTATCAAAGAACAAGCCAGTCAATATAAATTTACCTGTAGCTTCCATGGCTTTTGTAATCTGCCTGAGTGAAAATCCCATGTCCAAAAGAGGAACAGCTATGGGAGGTGGTGGTGGTGAAGTTGAGAGTCTGCTGCTAGGATCAGATGAAGCTATGAAATAAATAGACTTTAATTAGCTGGTGAGACTTTGCAATTATACCATCAGTTTCTAAAGTAGTTTGTATACAGAGTTGTCAGGCTTGAGGATTGTAAATTGCTTTAACACCTTTGGCTCCAATATCACAGCTCTTGATATTTGAAGCCAGATTATCAGATGCAAGGAGAATTGATAAAATGCATTCTCTTCAAAATGGGGTAAAAGTCCAATTTCACTCATTTTTCTGTTTTCCCTCTCCACGTTCACCATTGAAATCAATTTGGTAGTTCTTTTTTCGAACTACAGTCACAGAAATGGTTTGCTAAAAATAATCAAACAGTAGAGCATAATTGACATGGGGACTTAAGTAACTCAATACTTTAAGTTCAGTTGAATGGAGAATACAATCTACGAGGGGATTCCAGTCAGCAGAGAGTTACAGACGATGCAATCACATGCTAACCAGCCATAACGTTGAGAGCTTATTCAGCTTTAAAGCTCGACAATTTCTATTAACTTCTTGATGAAACCCAGTCTTTATTAGCTGAATTAATACAAGAGTACAGCAATAAAACAAAATCTTGTTAAATTTCACTCTCTCATGCAAAACTGATATTGGATAGAAATCAAATGTTTCAAGTTCAATAAACCTCAATAAATAGAAGTATAAATTCAATAATTAATGGTTAAATTAGTAGCATGGAGGCTTTTAAAATTCTATTCAACTGATTTATCAATTAAAATATTTTAAGCTTTCAAATAATGCGCGTATTTACTTTAATCACAAGAACAAATGTTTAAATTTAGACACACAGGCTATTCCGTGCCACCCAAAGACCCATTAATCTATGACCCCCATACGTCTTTTGAAGGGTGGGAGGAAACCCACGCAGACATGGAGTGAGTCTCCTTATACAGATAGAACCTGATGCAAACCCAGGTTCTGACTCTGTAATAGCGTGCGTTAACCACTTCGCGAACCGTGCCACCCATGAATTTCTACAGTAGCATAAAAAATAAAAAGATTGAAACATATTCACAAATAAAATAAAAATCAACCCCGAGGATCATTTTGGCAGCACGAGTTTCAATGGCTGGAATCTGTTTCTACTGAGTTGTAAATCAATGTAAATTTAAGTTATTTTGTTGAGTACAGGAAAACGATCACAAATTTGGACCGAAGAGAATATGCAATCCTTGAGCTCGACACATGGAGAAGAAAGAACAATCTTCTCCGGAAGAGTAACTAATATAGTACTTTACATGAGTGATGCTTTCCCCTTGCTTGACTAGATTTTTTGCTAGGGCAAAATGATAACTTATGCGCATTGTAACCCAATGTCCCTAATTTTTTGATAACACAGCACCACCAAAAGTGTCTCTCCGTACAAAGCAGCCAGGGATTATGAACAGACAAAGAAAAAGTTTTGGGCAACGCAAGATTCAATTTATTGTCATGTAATAAAACAGTGCCATAAAACACAAAATTGTTTTTGCCTGATGTAAGGCAGACAGATTCACCATAGCAGAAATCGCCTCGTATGGTCAGAGAAAGAGAAGCAAAAGAGAGTTCCTTCCAGAGTCACTGAGTGTCTGTGGATTCGAGCTCCAGATCTGAACCTCTGATTCAAATAGGAATCCTTCAGTGTCCTTGGCACCCTCTCACATCCCGGTTCTGGTACCCCCCTTTCAGCCGGGCTCGAGCCATTCTCCAGCAGTCTGTAGCCTGGTGTGAAGCCCTCGACCATAGTCGCCAGCAACCCGCAGCCTCCCAAGGTTCTTTGCCTCGAGTCACCAGCAGCCCACCACCTGTGTGGTTCCTTCACCCACAGAACCCCTACTGGTCCACTACTGTGGTCACTGTCCCGTGGGTCAGATGGGGGGGGGGGGGGAGGGGCGTCTCCCTGTTTTCTGGTGCCCTGTACCAGTCCTCCGCTTCCCTGGAGTCTGCAACCCTCCGCTTCCCTGGAGTATGCAACCCTCATGGGTGCTGCTGATCATAGGCGCCGCCATCTACCGTAGGCTCCTTTAACGGGCTGTTCAAAGCCCATACAGAGCTCATGGCAGTCAGACTGGTGATTGAACCCTGCAGGAATGCTGGGTCTTTGCTCCCCCTCAGGGATGACCATAAAAATCTCCCACACATCAACCACTGGCAAGGATTATTCCTTTTTGATCCTGTGACAGAGTATATAGATATGTTTTTGGGAGATAAATTGGGAAAGGTTTGTTAGAATAGGTCATATGCAAACACTTTAAAATGGATCATTTGACATTTTGGAGCTCTGCCCCATGCTAGACATATTGGGGCCTCACAGCTTTTCCAAGAGCTTTGAAGAGTGCTCAAGAGACTTCACTAATGGATTGTTGTTTACAAAAAGAAACAGATGAAAGAGTTTGTCAGAGTCGCTTCTGACCGGAGCTGTTGTAAAAGGGTCATGTGGTTTTGCAAGCAGAAAGTGTCAAACAGGCTTTTCTGTGTGTGTGAGAGAGAGGGAGGGAGAGAGAGTGTGAGAGGGAGGGAGGGAGGGAGGGAGGGTGAGAGAGAGAGTGAGAGAGAGATCACTTGTACAGTGTTATAGTCAGCAGAAGCAACTGGGATTGGAACAGGACAAGCTGGCAAGCTTATGGAAAGCCCCATTTGGAAGACGGCCTGGTCAAAGCCCTTGTGGTTCATGCAAGAGGAGAGGACTGGTTGCCTAATGTTTCACTTGTAATAAGGGAAACAAAAAGGAACTCTGTGGTGACCTGAAAGAAAGAGGTTATCATCTGGAGAATCCTGAAGGGAGCAAGTTTCGTAAGCAAGACACTGAAGTGGCTGATGGAAGTACATCAGTTGTGGATGTCCTGGAATAACAAATCTCTCTCTAATAATAGGCAAGAACCTTCCTGAGCAGTAACCATTTACCTTTCGAGCACCAATGCCCAGTGAACTTTATAAATGTTAAATTCCGTGCACAGTATAAGAATTGCCTGCAACCAGTGAAATTGAAGGAATGAGAAGTGAGATTGGACTGTGAACCAAAGAACTTTTCTGAACTTACACACACACACACACACACGTGCACTTAGAATTAGAAGGGGGCTAATTGAGGTGAAGTAAGTCAAATCGTGCTAAGTTAAAGTGTGATTTGGTTTTCATGTTTAAAGGTAATTAAAAGCAACTTTTGTTTAAGTAACTATTTGTCGTAAATATCTACTGCTGCTGGGTTTTGGGGTCCTCTTGGCTCATAACACTCCCTAACAAAAGTTTCTCCTTTGCAACTATATAGGAAACAGTTTTTGAATATTTCAACCTAGTTCCTCATGGATACAATACTAAACTATTACAAACTGCATCAATATATTCTCTCCTTTCCACTCAAAAGCTGAATGATGTTGCTTTTTTTAAAAAAAGGTCATGCATTATCTGATTCAGGTTGCTTAACTAAAATAGTTATTAACTATTTTTTCTGCTGTACTAAGCACTACTTTGATACGAAGATGTCCTGCCAACAAAAAATTATGGGTGAAAATTTGGGGAAAAACCGCTGAGGAAAGGAAGCGAACTAACCCGAGCCTAGCTCATTCATTTCAGTACCTGTTCGGTTCGTTGGTCGGGTGGGCTGCGAGTCAGGTGAAGTGAGGCTTTGCCGTCTACCCACCTCTTCCGTAGGCGAGGTTGGCAAGGAAGACACGGGTGGAGTTTGTGCCCGGCGAGTGGGTAGCAATGTGGTGGTTGGGTAACTGGAAAACATTTGGCTGGCAGAGACATTATTGCGGATTATTTTCTTTCATAAAAATGAACCAGAGAAGCAACATTAACACTGAAATTACCCAAAATATTACCGTCTTGCACTGCACCCCTCCCAGTTTAGAACTGCAATGCCTGCAAAGGATTTCAGTACTTGCACAATGAATTACAAAAGCTTTCCTTTACAAAAGGCCAGTTTTAATTCTCGTCGCCTTCTTCAATATCATTTTATAATTTAAAATCACATAACATTTTGAACCAATAAACATGTTCAGCAGATAATCAGGGCCAACAGTGAAGAATACCAAATCTATTAACATTTTTCTGTTTCCACGAACAATTGTTTCAAACATGCATGGTGGTGGCCCAGAAAGTTAAGGCACAAAGGGATCCGAGACACGTTGGCAAACTCGATCCAATGTTAGTTCCGTGAGAGGATAGAGTACTAGTGGATGGATGCTTTTCTGACAAGAAGTCTGCAACAAGTGGTGTCCTGGATGAGAATGTAGGTGGTCTCATTGGTAAGCTTGCAGGCAACAAAAATTGGTGGAGTTATGCATATCAAAGCAAGTTGTCGGAGGATAAACTGAGACACCAATCACAAAACTAAAGACCCCCACCGCCCAGGCCAGGCCCTCTTCACTCAGCTACCATCGGGAAAAAGGTACAGGAGCCTAAAGACGAGCACCCAGAGGCACAAGGACGGTTTCTTCCCCTCTGCCATCAGGTTCCTGAATGATCAATGAACAAAAGACACGGCCTCACTTTTCATACACTATTATTTTTATTTTGTATAAGGTTGTAAGATGGTTCATTATATGAATGTTTGCATTGTGATGCCACAAAACACCAAATTTCATGACTAGTTCACGACGATAAATTCTGATTCTGAGTTGGCTGGATTATTGGCAGATAGAATTGAATCCAATGTGGGGCAATGCACTTTGGGACCTACAGAGGGGGGACGTTGGTCGAGGTTGGGGTGGGGGGAGACTTTGGACGAGAGGAGGGGAGGGTCCTCGGTCGAGAGGGGGTGTTTGAACGTGGGGAGAACTTTAGCATGCATGTCCATAGCTCACTGAAAGTGACTATCCAGGAGGAGAGGGTAAGGAAGAAGGCATTTACCCTGCTTGCTTTATAGACTGAGCCATCGAGTGAAAGAGTTTGGTCATCATGTTGCAACTATACAGAAACATTGGTTCGACTGCATTTGGGAGGTTTGTTTACAGTTCTGGCCACAACCCAAGGATGGGATAGAGTGCAGAAGAATCACCAACAAGCTGTCTGGAATGGAGGGCAGTAGTTAGAAGGATAGATCAGTTGGGCTTGAATTTTTTTTTCCAATGGAACAGAGGAGGCCGAGGCCTGACCAATTAGGGACATAAAATTCTGAAGAATGAAACAAGAAAGTCTGGAGACACAGTGATTGTAATAGAAACAATGCTGGAAGAATTCAGCAGGTCACACAGCGTACTTTATATAGCAAAGATAAGGTTATATAACCAAGGTTTCAGGTTTGAGCCAGTCATGAAATGTTATTTTTTTTCTTCAGGGCAGCTGAATCTAGAATAGATTTAAGGTGAAGGGAAGGAATTCAAAGGAGATCTCAGGGCTAAGAGAGGGTGAGCTGCCAGAGATGTTGTCGAGGCAGATACAATTACAATGTTTAACAGCTGTTTGGAAAGGGTACGTAACAGAAGAATGCAGGCCCAATATAGGGTTAGCGTAGGTAGGATTTTGGGTTAAAAGGGCTGTAAAATTCCATTAAACTAATATGAAAGTACTTACCGTAGAAGACTGAGTGGCATTACGCTTGGTGATTCTGAGGCAGGCACAGTCTCTGTGTCAGTGACAGGGGTGGTCGCGGTAGTGGTGTCTTCAAGAGAACTGCTCATGAAGGAGGTGGTACTGGAAGCAGAAGGGCTGGTGGTCACAGGCGTTTGTGCCTGCACGGCCATATCCATTTCCTCAGGCTGCTGGGAGACATCTGGCAGGAGTTCACAAAAACAGCAATAAATTAGAAAATAACACAGATGAGTCTTATTTGTGATGAGCTTTGATATCCATATCCTGCAGTAACGACAGTCTGGATTTCAACACCATCAGCCCCATAGCAAACTCCAAGACCTAGGCTTCAATTTGCACAGACAGTTTGTTTACATTTCATTCTTTTGCAGACATATATTTTTCTTGAGTCCAGTTTACACTAACAACAAGCAGAAATTGTGCCTGGTCCACAGGAAATAGAATCTCTGGGTTGTATGAGATCTCATGTCTGTACTCTTGACAGTAAACTCGAACTTTAAATGTGTAACATAGTCGACTAAACAACTGTTGAAATCTGGAGAGGAAGAATATGGAATCCATTTTGAAAATAGCAGACGTTTTGGCAAATCATTTCCTGAATAACTGTCAATCCCCCCCAAATTCTTGCATGTAGTTTCAATATCCACCGTGACATCTGATTTGTTCAAGGTTTTGGTGAGGCCAGGTTTGGAATATTGTATGCAGTTCTGGTCCCCAAATTATAGGAAGGATATCAATAAGGTAGAGAGGGTGCAGAGAAGATTCACTAAAATGATGCTTGGATTGCAGTATCTAGAATACGGAGAAAGATTGAGTAGACTGGGGCTTTATTCATTGGAGCGTAGAAGGTTGAAGGGGGATTTGAGAGAGGTATATAAAATTGAGGGGAATAGATAGAGTAGATATGAATAGGCTCTTCGTCTTGAGAGTAGGAGAGATTGGAATGAGGGGTTAGGGGGCCAAACTAACATAAGAGGAAGCTTCTCAACTCAGAGAGTGGCGGCTGAGTGGAATGACCTTCTGGAAGAGGTGGTCGCAGCAAGGTCAATTTTGTCATTTAAGAGGAGGTTGGATGAATGCATGGATGTGAGGGAGTTGGAGGGTTACAGGCAGGGAGGAGGTAGGTGGGGCTAGTGGACTAAATCAGTGTGGACTAGAAGGGCCGATATGGCCTATTTCCGTACTGTAAATTGTTATATGGTTATTGTACCATAATGCGAACTTTGAAGTTCAGTTTGCTAACATTGTGTTTAATACTTACCCCAGCATGGGTTTAGATCCTCAAAAAAAATCTGTGCTCAAAACTGCATGCATTGCTATTTACATCTGGGGTATTTTTTTCTCTCGGGCACCCAGTAACAAAATGTGAATATGGAGCAGGTTCCTTCGCATTCCTTCCACCCTCTTGATCCTTCTACAACTTTTTATGCTGTTGTCCATATTAACATGCTGTGGAGGTATCTTGGAAGCCACAGGACACCTTAGGAGGGCTAAGGATAGACTGAATAAGGGGGTCCAAGGTGTGGAATGATGGGGGGGGGGGGGGGGCTTAAGAAAGAAGTATGGAAGAAAGCAACTACACTTGACTGCTTCACAAGGAAAAGGGCCTATAAACCTCCAGCGGAGTCCTAAGGGAGCCATAGCCCCAAAATAAAAGATGGAGATTGGCTGCTCTGGAGTATGGATATTACAGGCATCATAGAAGTAGGGGTTTTTTTTGATTAAGGAGAACATCAAGGCAATAATTAGAGGATCTTCTTGGGGGATTGTTTAGAGGCCAAAAGGGTGGGTGCTCCCGTATCCATCCCCTTCCCGTCACGCTATCGCTCTTCCCCCTCGTCCGCCTGACTCACACTGCCGGACTCGCTTCCTCGCCCGCCCGACTCGCGCTGCCGGTCTCCCCCCACCCCTCGCCCACCCGACTCACGCTGCCGGACTCTCCCCCTTGCCTGCCCGACTCGCGCTGCCGGTCTCTCGCCCGCCTGACTCGCGCTGCCATCTCTCCCCCCACCTGCCAGATTTTGGAGCTTTCCTGATTTTAGATGTCCGGATAAAGGATTGTGTACCTGTAGTAGGAGATTTTAACCTCCTTAACATTCTGGGGCTACCACAGACCTAAAGGCATAGATGGGGCAAAATTTATGTATGTCCAGGAAAATGTTAAAGACCAGGTGAAATTTGTAGTGAAGCAAGCTAATGCTATGTTGGCATTCATTTCAAGAGGAATATAGTGTTCAAGAGTAAAGAGGTGTTGATGAGACTCTATGGGGCACTGGTGAGACCTCATTGGAGAACTGTGTTCAGTTTTGGGCCCCCTATCTTAGAAAGGATGTGAGGTTGTTGGAGAGGGTGCAGAGGAGATTAACTACGATGATTGCCGGAATGTAAGGGCTAACGTAGGAGGAGCATCTGGCAGCTCTTGGGTTGTATTCATTGGAGTTTAGGAGAATGAGAGGTAATCTCAATGAGGCTTTTCGTATTTTGAAAGGTTTAGATAGGGTGGATGCGGGTAAGATGTTTCCCTTGGTGGGTGAATCGAGGACAAGGGGGTCATAGTCTGAAAATTGGAGGTTATCCATATAAGACAGAGATTAGGAAGAATTTCTTTAGCCAGAGGGTCGTGGATCTGCCGTATACAGCAGTGGAAGCCAGATCACTGGGAGGATTTAAACAAGAAATAGACAAGTATCTCATTAGTGAGGGCATCAAAGGATATGGGGAAAAGGCCGGAAATTGGAACTAGGGTAGAGTAGCTTGGTGTAGATTTACGGAACAGACTCGATGGGCCTAATGGCCTGGTTCTGTTCCTTTGATCATGTGAAAACACATAGATGGCCCTGTATGAAGTTGGGGGGGGGGGGGGCGGGGAAAGAGGAAACACTGGATCTCCAATTGGGAAATGAGACAGGTTGAATGATTGAAGTTTCCGTGCGGGACCACTTTAGGACCAGCAATCATAATTCTATTAATTTTAAAATAGGTGTCGGGGGGGGTGGGGGGAAGGGAGGGCAGGTCTACAAATTAGAATGCAGGTACTGTACACGTTTTTCTCAGACATTTATCAGTAAGTATGTAATTAGAACAGGATAATGCACATTACTGAACAAAACTAAGACCAGCAAAGGCTGGCTGGATAAGGTGAAAAATAATCATACCTTGCTTTGCTTTTCCACCACAGTGATCGTCCAGCAAGGAGTTCACAATCAGTTTATAAATCACGGCCTGTGCACGCTCCAGATCCGACAACCCCAAGGCTCTCTTAATTGGCGAGCGCATGACGGCTCGCCTGACCATGTGACGCATCAGAAACTGGAGCGCGGATCTCATTTCCGCATCGTCCTGAATAACCGGCGAGCCGGCACAGTCTGAATTATGGCCCTCTTCGGTCAAAACCTTCGGGACCAGCAGCAGTTCCGCGTACTTGCTGTAGCTGAGCAGAGCACTAAGTGTCTTCATAGCACCAAGATACAGGTAAGACAGCTGAACCGCTCGGAGCTCTGACTGAACCAAGTCATGATTCCTGAGCAAGTGCTCGTGAAGCTTTCGTTTTTCCTCGAGGAAGTGCTGATGGGAATCTAAAGTGAGATGTACAGAGTCCATAGTGCAAGTTGAAATGTCATTTTCTGATCGAGAACTGGAAGCACCGCATTGCATAAAACTTTTAGTTTCCTCAGATGGTTGTGTTATTGCTCGCTGATCAATGGCTTCTTTAGTCGTGTCCGCCTCAAGTTTCTGCTCGGTCTCCGTCTTATCCTCCGACTCATGCCGGTGCTTTTTCTCGTGCCTTCTCGCGCTCTGCTTGGCCCCCTCCTCGTGGATGCCGGTGAGATACACGAGGTCCAGCAGTAAAGAAGCCGTCAACCCACGGAATCGCGACACGTCAAAGGGCAGCGGATCACAGGGCTCCAAGTTGTAGAGCGGCGTGTCACTGGGTGACCAAGAAGTTGGGAAGCTTTAATCAGATCCAGAATGACACAGGAAGAAGCAAGTGAGGGATAGACAAGAGGAATGTACACAAGACTATGCTGCTACAGAAGCATATGGATGCAGAAAGGCGCGAGGGGGTTTATGAATCAGAGCAGCAAAGAAATCACTAAATTCACTTATTGAAGAAAGGAGACAAAGATAAACAGACAGCTTCCTTTGAACAAGTTCATAATTTTAAAAATGTGCAGAGATTTATGGAATAGGGATGCCAAATTTAAATGCTCGTTGAATCAACAGTAATACGAGAAACAATTAACAGTTGAATTTACAATAATACAGCAATTAAAATTAGGACAATTATCTTGTAGTTATCATCAATCCCCGCTACCAAATTAAAAAGGGGAACACGAGCAATCTTGTACAATTCTACTCCACCTCAATTTTACAATTGCACTTTGTATTGCAAATATCCGAATGAGAGTTTGTTTTAGACCCAAGCAAACAAAAACGTGGCATTTAATCCAAGCATCTGGAAGCAGCTTTATCAATCTAGTCTTTCATTTTGCCATTTGAAATCTACTCTGTTAACTTCCTGCACCTGTACATGAAGTGGTAGGTTTGGAATGAAACTATCAAATGTCCATCTTGAAAAGTAACATTATTTCGGCATTAGGTGTGCACAGGCACCTCCCGAATTAATGGGAGAGGCGGGGGTGGGGAGTGTGTTCCCAGAAAGTGGTTTGTGTCACCATTTTCGGAAAAGCGATGTACGTCTAGAAGTGCGAGTTGATTAAAAAGGCATTTACTTTATTTCCCACCATCCATGAAAATTAGGCTGTAGCACATTTTTGGAAAGTGAACAGGGTGAAGAATTTCCATGACTTGACCGGCTAACAGACCAGGAATAATCTTTAATGGGTTTTGTCAATGGAGAGACTAGATTATATCTGAATGGACATCAATCCCTACTTGTGACACATGTTCATTCACCGAGACAACATAATTTAACTGGAAGACATGTCTGTTCGGGTGATTAGCTGCATGGAGTCATTCCAACAGGCGTCTGGAAGATTTAAAAGTGTAGCTTGTTAAAAAAAACGAAAAGAAAAACCAGCCACAAAGCTATATGTGACTAGCCACATTATGAACGGAGTAGAAACACAGCCGGTCAAACTGCGTCCTTTATGGAGCAAAGATAAAGAGACACCCAATGTTTCGAACTTGAGCCCTTCATCAAGGTATAAGCATCATCTTTGCTCATACCTCGATAAAGGGCTCAAGCCAGTAAAGTATCTTTATCTTTGCTACATAAAGCGTACGGTTTGACCAGCTGAGTTTCTCTAGCATTTCCCTTTAATTACGGTGTCGACAGAGGTTGGTGTTTTACAATTATGAATCACATTTCAAAATCTGTACAAAATAAATACTTTATGGTCATCTATTATTTTGCACTGTTCCCACATTTTCTAGTGAACAGCTATATTTAATGGAAAGATTAGGCTATAAAACCCAGTGGGACTGATTTTCGAGCGAACTTTCTACACTGTGACTTGTTCTCCCCTATGGAATGCATGACCGGAGAGCATCCTTTTGAACGGACACACCAAAGGACATCGATTTCAAATCAATATTACCAAAATGAAAAAAAAAACACACGAATCCACATGAGAATCACTCTTTGCTCTCTGCTACTAATTACTCGATTTAAAAATAAACAACTGCTTCTCACTCCAAGAAAGGCATTTGAATGGGTAGAAAACAGCAATAGCCAGCAAGTAAAACTAATTCACTGATAATAATGAGCTCATTCGACTTGTAATGCACCTACCTTATTGTTATTTCAGCGTCATCCCACTGCACCTTGGCTGAAGCGCTCCCTTCCTTAACTACACCTAAAAGAGTAGCATGCCTTCCCGTTTGCTTGTGAATGCACCTCCCTCCAACGCGAAGGCCTGTATCCACACCACCAATCACTGCCAGCACTGGCCATACCTCAGTGCATAGAGTCCTCAGCTGGAGTGCTGTGAGCTCAGCCAAAGCGTGCTTGCTGTGCTTGCCTTTCTCATCCTCCTTGCTCTCTTCTTTCAATTCATGCTCCTCTCGGCTTTGCACCGAGCCACTCTTCTTCGATTTCTGGCTGGCTTCTTTCGCGCATGATTTAATCTTCTGCAAACGATCCGTCATGTTTTTATTTATACAATGAGTCCACTTGTCAGAACGATGCAAAATACGGACGAGTTGGATGGTGGCCTCTGCCAGCACCGTAGCTACTGGGCTACAAATAGGATCGCCGGGCAGTAGATCCCTGGGTGTACCCCGCATTTGCATTTCACATATTTTAACCTGGGTGCATTAAAAGAAGCCATTATACCCAAACATAATAGATCAGAAATCAAGTACATTTTAATTTGTCCAATTAATCTTGTTAATTGTGATGTAATGTTTCCAGTAATTGCTATTTTAAAAAAATCTCAAGAACGAATCTCAAAATTAATTACAGCGCCAGCGCCCCAAGTTCAAATCTGGTGCTGTCTCCAAGGAATTCATATGTTCTTCCCATATCTGCATGGGCTTCAAATGGGCGCTCCAGTTTCCTCCCAGCAAAGCATGTCGGGGTTGCAGGGTATTGGGGCATTTGGGCTATACGAGCTCATGTGCCAAAAATGTTATAATTTAGACTTGGTAGAGCAGTTAGACTATGAGGTCCTTCTGGCTCCCAGGAGAGTAAATTGAACTGTCCCACTGCTCCCTTTCATTTTTGACGTGAACCTAGCGACATCTAAATTTAAAAATATTTGAAATTGTGTTTAAATCAGTTATTGAGAGTGTAATGGAAATTCAGAAACTAATTGATCAGATTAGTAATCCAGGGACCAAAGTGTAAAGATTTTGTGTTCAGTTCTGGCCACCTCATTATGGGAAGGACGGGGAGGGTGCAGAGGAAATTTACCAGGATGTTGCCAAGATTGGAGTACAAGTCTTACGAGGCAAGATCAACAGAGTTGGGGCATTTCTCTTTGGAGCAAAGAAGGAGAGGTGACTTAGAGAGCTACAAGATTGAGAGGCATTGGGTAGACAGCATCTTTACTCAGGGTGACAGGAGCAAATGCAAGAAGACATCCATTTAGGGTGAGGCAAAGAAAGTTCAAGGGAGACACTAGGGGCAAGTTTTAAAAAAAGAGTAGTGGGTGCCTGGAATGTATTGCTAGTTGTGGTGGTGGAAGCTGGTACCATTGGGACATTTAAAAGACAGATGGTTATGTATGCAATGTAGGAAAGTTTAGATAATTGAGTAGGTATGTATAGTTGGCACAATATCGTGGACCAAAGGGTCTCTACTGTGCTATAATATTCGATGTTCTGAAGTTTAAATGTAATCTTAGAAATTAAATTCAGTTTATAATCTAGAATTTGGCAAAAGAACAAAAACACAAATTAATCTTAATAATGCTGATCTCAAAAACTACTTGGCTTCAGTAATAACACTTCAATCACTAAACATTCTCCAGGGAGGAAATCTGCTTTCCTGACACAGTCAGTGACCCAGAGCCACTGATTTACATCGCCATTGCCACCCAATCAGTAACAGTTGCTGTTGCTTCTCATCTCCAGGTTCAATCCTGACCTTGGGCACTATCTTAGCAGTCTGAACATGATCCTCCACTTTTATCCCCATATTACAATGACACACTCTACGTCACTAGGTTCACGTCAAAAATGAAAAAGAGAGCAGTGGGACAGTTCAATTTACTCTCCTGGGAGCCAGATGGACCTCATAGTCTAACTGTTCAACAAAGTCTACATTATAACATTTAGCTTGCACAAACAAGGGAAACTTCTTGTGTAGACTTTCTAACAGTCTACTGATGAACAAACTGTAAAACAGAGAGAAACTTAAAAAGAGGATTCAGTATTGTGTAGAATTAAAATTGATAAATTCCTACTACTCAAGGGCATTCTCCCCACAGTAAAACAGCATTTACTAGAAGTCACATTTGTCACCACCCCCAACCACCAGTCACAGTGCTAGTTCATTGAAGAAACTTGCCACTGAATATCACTCAATTAATCAACGGAGAACAACCAACCAAGGGATTTAAGCAGCATGTTTTAAATGGAGAAAGGGGGAAGAAGATTATTTTTATGGGGGGGGGGGGGGGTGGTGCCCAGTCGGAAGATGAGGTGTTGTTCCTCCAATTTGCAGGGAGTCTCAGTCTGAGGCCATGGAAAGACATGTTAGCAAGGGAATGGGATGGAAATGGGTGGCCAGTGGGAGATCCACGCTATTGCAGTGGACAGAGCCATGGTGCTCAACGAAGCAATCTCTCAGTCTGCACCCAGTTTCTCCAATGGGAGCACCAGATAGCAGGATTTGAAACCTGAAGATTCACAAGTCAGTGTTGCTTCACTTGGAAGGACTGTTTGGAGCCCCGAACAGTGGTGAGGGAGGAGGTGTGGGCGCGGGGAGCATCTCCTGTGGTCATGGGGGTAGGTACCAAGGGGATGACTAGTGGGGAGAGAGGAACGACGAGGGAGTCATGGAGGGAGTGGTCCCTGCAGAAGGCACAGAGGGGAATAGGTGTCAGGTGGTGGGATCACGCAGAAGGTAGCAGAAATGGTGGACTAGCAGTTCATTTTCACACCCTCTCCCTTTTAGTCATCCACCTGCTCAAAACTGAAGGAAGCTAATATCGAAGTTAATAATTGTTGCCAAGTACAAAGCTGATGACTCAAAGTTTTGTTATACTGAAGGTGGCGTGAGTAATATTTGCAGTAGTTGCATGGAAACTTCATTAAGGTGACAAATGGAACAACAATGACATCCAGTAACATTTTCGAGTACCTGAACAGGCATTAAATGGAGAGATGTCGATCATGGACGGGCAGATGGAATTAATTTAATTTGTATCAAAATCAGCACAGTGTGGGCCAAAGAGTCTGTTCCTATGCTGTACTGTTACGCTACCGTGTACGTGACAAGAGAAAAAAAAAATCACAGGATGTTGTAATTCACATTTCTCAAGGCATCTTTACACATCACATGTATCCCTGATGCCAGAGACCTCATTGGGATTTAGAATGTCGGGGGATCTCAATGAAACATTTTGAATGTTGAAAGGTGTGGAAAGAGAAGATATGGAAAGGTTGCTTCCCCATAGAGGGAGAGTCGAGGTCAACTTCAGGAGTGAAGGGCGCCCGCTTTGAGCAGGTGTGGAGGAATTTCTTCAGCCAGAGAGTGGAGAATCTGTGGAATTTGTTGCCACAGATGGATGTGGAGTCCGGGTCACTGGGTGTATTTAAGGCAGAGACTGATAGTTTCTTGATTAGCCGGGGCATCAAAGGTTATGGGGAGAAGGTGGGGCAGAGTGGGAAAATGGATTAGCTCATGATTAAATGGCAGGGCAGACTTGATGGGCAGAATAGCCTATGTCTTCTCCAATGTCTTATGGTTATTAAAACAGACATCCAGTTCCAAGCTCAGTAAAAGAAGAGATGACCAGGCAGAGAAGGGAAAAGATTTAAAGATATGACAAATATCGATTTTTAAAAAAGTGCAACATCTCCATGGACTCTTAAGAAATCTACAACCCATGGCTGCTTAAAGAGAAGCATTTGGAATGGATAAGAACTCTGAATCCATGTGTTCATTAGCAGTGTGCAAAATCCTAAACATCTGAAGGAGGTACTGCCTCACAAACAACCCATCTCCCCATCCCATCAAGTGCCATCTGCTCCAACTGTAGCCATGTCTGGAGGTCCCATCAGTCATCTCAGAAACTACAGAGCTGGGGTGGAAATAATTTATCCTGGCCTTTACAAAAATGAGTGAACATCTTATTTACAAATACAAGTTCTTCGGGGATGCTGACAAGGTCAACGTTGGGATGTTTTCAATTGTGGGCGAAGCATGAACAGGGGAACAAAAGAAAGGTATGCTCATTTAAGACTGAGGTGTATAAAAATTTCTTCTCGCCCAGCGAAATGTCTACAATTCTCTGCCCTGGCAAGTGGTGGAAGCTAAATCATTAAAAGTATTTAAGGTGAAGGCAAATATACTTAGACAGACAAGGTATGGAGAAAGGACACAGGACGAGACCAGCAAAGATCATCATATTAAATGACAGGACAGGATTGAGGGGCCCAACAACCAACCCTGATTCTATTTGCCTTGTGATTCTGAGACGATGTACAAAAAACAATTAGAAGTAGGTAAGTTGAGGTCACATTTTAATATCTAATCGGATCTGTCCCCAAGACAATCAAGATGCAGTTGTACAAGATGTCGACGAGTCCCCATCTGGAATATTGAATTCAGTCTGCTCCTCACCGATCATCACCACAGGCGCACCCCAAGGATATGTGCTTAGTCCACTGCTCTACTCATTATACACCCATGACTGTGAGGCCAGGTACAATTCCAATGCCATCTACAAGTTTGCAGATGACACCACAATTGTCGGCAGAATCACAAACGGCGATGAGGAAGCGTACGGGAGGGAGATAGATCAGCTCGTTGAATGGTGTAACGACAACAACCTTGCGCTCAACGTCAGCAAAAGCAAGGAGTCAGTTCTGGACCAGTAGGGAGTCAGGGGAACATGACCCAGTCCTCATCGAGGGCTCAGTAGTGAACAGGGTCAAGAACTTCAAACTCCTGGGTGTCAACATCTCCGAGGATCTGTTCTGGAGTCTCCAAGTTGATGCAGTCACAAAGGAGGCTCGCCAGAGGCGGAATTTTGTGAGGCGTCTGAGAGGAATCAGTATGTCACCAAAACCCTGAATTTCGTGACTTGTTCATGACAAGAAATTCTGATTCTGAATTTTTGTCACCACGGTGCAGGAACGATGTCATCAAGGTGGGGCAGGTGCAGAGATTTCTGAAGGTGCTGCCAGGATTTGGGGGCCTGAAATTTAGGGAGGAGGAGAGGGCTTTATTCCTTGAGCGCAGAAAGACAAGGGGTGTACAACATCATAATAGAATGTGGAGATTTGGGAAATCGGCAACCGAGAACATAGGTGAAGGGGGAGAGATTTAACAGGAACTGGAGGGACAACTATCTTATCAGGTGGGTGTCTGGAACAGGCTGCTGTTGAGGTAGATACGATTGCAATGTTTAAGAAACACTTGGACAGATAGGATGGGCTTCAAGTGATATGGGGCAAATGTAGGCAGGTAGGAGATTTTGATCAGCAGGGGCACGTTGGGTTGTACACTGTACAACCAACATTTTGGTGATTCAAATTACTCGTTTCATGGAGTACTTCTCTTAGCACCAGAATACAGCTTTTCACTGGATTTACTGCAAGTAACAACAGACGAGATCACCTTTTCACCCGGGTTACTGCTATAAAACATGACACAAGGGTACAATTCTGCTGCATCCACATCTTCGAAAGCCAGCTTGGGCTCCTAAAAGGGAAAGAAAATTAAATAACACGTTGACCAAAAAAAAAAGCAACATTTTCCACAAATAATTTCCACCAGAGATTACATAATTGATGGCATTAGTCCCCAGACTGAAAGTTACAAGATGCCCACATAAAAGTTACCACTAAAGTGAAATTATTGGAATTTTTAGTACTTGAATCCTTTATATTATGCACACATGCACTTCAAAATGAAATGCACGCGTCCACTGATAATTTATTCCAGCTGGATGCCGAGACAAACAACCTCAAACCCACATTACTGCATAATGCATGCTGCATCTTTTGCCTCAAGGCTCCCTGCTCCAACATAAATGCACCCTAACGGTTCTACAATCTATTATACACAATAAAAGTCTATTTAGCCAGGAGGGAGCAAAGGAACAAGATCACTGCTGGAGAGATAAAATCCATTTTCAGTGGTAAAACTTAATTGCAGAGCAAGTTTGGAGAAACTCTGGATATCATTCAATCTGGTCAGTAAACTGGGAAAATACCCCTGAAAATTTATACCCTAACCCAGGTTATTAAAATCTCAGCACAAAATTGACTCCCAGAGGAAAACGTGACAGCCTGCAGACGCTGTGACTGCAGTAAGAAGACACAGGAGTGTTGGAGGATCTCAGCCAGTCCTGCAGCGCCCATAGGAGGTAAAGATACATAACTGACCTTTCAGGTCCGAGCCCTTCTTCAAGAGAGTTCCTCGAGCTCTTCTGAGTGTTTTTATTGTAAACATTAGAGGGTTTGTAGATAGGGAGGGAATCTCAAAGAAGACTACAACATTTTAATAGGACTAGAAAATTTAAATGCAGGAAGGTTGTTCCTGAAGGCCAGGGAGTTCAGGAATTTTTTGGGGGGGCGGGGGGGGGGGGGGTGTTGGTCACAGCGGTGGAAGGGTACAGCAGCGTCACTAGGGTTGATGTCACCCAGTGCAGTAACTCATGTTGTCACCCACCCCCATACCAGACCATACAGAATCCTCAGTAATGTTTTTAGTACTAATGCTACTTGTAAATCATAATTTCTGTATATCGCTGAATGTAACGGCAACAGTAGTGAGATAAACAACTCGCAAAATTACAATTACACCTTTAATTTACAATATCATCTTTCTACATTGGATTACAACATTATTAGTTATATTATTTTAGTCACTGAGCAGAACTTTTTTTTTAATTCGTCTCCCTTTCCTTTAATTACGATTTCATTCTCAAGGTTCACAAATGCTAACGACCACCAATATTGTAGCTAAAACACCAGAAAATTTGACAAAGCAGCGACGATAAAAACACCAACAAACAGCACGTAATTCGAAGTGTCATTGTAATTGAGTACGGAGCGCATTAGAAGATTCAAAAAGTAAATTAGGGCTTTAACCTTAGAGGCATATTGATACATGTCAGATGGACTTACAAAAAAATGTTTTTGTTATAACAAATGACAAGGATATTTTTATAAAAAATAATAAATTTCTGCTGAAATACTGCACAAATTTTTTTTATAGACAGTCATTTTGGTGTCACCCCCTCTATCGGAATCACCAAGTGCGGTCCGCACCCCCCTAGTGACACCAGTGAAGGTATGGGAGGCATTTAACTTCTAATCCAGGCAGAGGATAAGGTTATAAGGAGAAGTTGGACAAATGTGCATTGGAGGCTGAGGGGTGACCTGTGAAATTCTGAGGCACATTGATGGGGAAGACGGTCAATCTTATCCCCAAAGTAAAAATGTCACCTACTGTAGGACGTGTTTAAGTTAGGAGGGGGTGAGGTAGGGAGTTTAAGGGAGATGCAAAGAGCAAGTTTTTTTTTAAAAAAAGAGCGATTGGTGCCCGGGACGGCCAGGGTTAGTGAAAGCAGATGCCAGAAAGTATTTAAGAGGCTTGTGAATATGCATCATGTGCAAGCAGCAAAGATTTAGATTAAGTTGAGCAGGCACATAGGATAAAGGCCCCATTCATGTTCTGTCCTATGTTCAGAAGCCAAATCAAACATATTCAGAGGAGATGGATGTCTTTTAAAAGGGTAGAGAGTGAAAGGGGTACAAAGAGAAAGCTGAATACGAGACTGAACTGGATGATCGGCTATCATATCATTTAAAAGACAGCACAGGTTTGAAGGGCCAAATGGCCTACTCCTATTTTTGATTACATTTATATGCAAATCTGAAGATAATTCTCCAATGCAAATGTTTGGATTTTGGGATATTATTGAAACTGCTTTTATTGTCATTAACTAATTTTAAGTTAATATTCACCAGGAGCCTTTAGTGTGCATTTACCTCTCCATTCTTTCCAAATGAAATTGTCCTGGCCTCCATGTCCAGAACACATGTGATGTAGTCTCCCTGAGTAAAGCTGAAGAGAGTCAGTGTCTGTTCCCCATTATGGTAAAGGTTACCACTATAAGCCCGGTATAGCCACATGTCTGAAGTAGTCCGATGGTTGAAATCGTGCACAGGCCAGCGAGATACTCCAATACACGTGCCTTCATTACCTCGATTTTCTTTCACGATATAAAACTAGAAAAGAAATTTTGAATGTGTGATATTCTTGAAATATAGATTAAAATAACCCTCTTTTAAATGGAGATGGAATTCAACATTATCTGCTCTTAACTAAATACATGACATTTTCTGCATTTGATTTAATATACCTTCCACTGATAGCATCCAGAAGTAATTCCAGTTGATGCTAGACCATAGCCTTTTCCACCACTCCCATGGGTCAGAACTTGTCCATTTTCTACCACACAACACTGGGTTTTCTCAGGATCGAAGGATAGTTCTTGGATAGGAAGATTTTCATCATCTTCTTCAACTTCTCTCTGCTTCTTTGATAGATGCAATGATAAAAAATTGAGTTTGTTGCAGTTAAGTACAACTATACAGCATGTATATCCTTGCCCACAACATTTTACAACGGAACATGCTTCTATAATTCAATCAACTCTAACATTCGGCGGAAAAGTTCAACTCCCAGGGTAGATGGAAGGGAAACCCAGCCAACCTCAATAACAATACCGAATTTGATGGCATTTTTTCCCCCCAGAAAATGGCCCAAAATCTTGTATGCGAAGCTGAAATGAGGGTGATAATGGTGAATAACACCAACAGGGATCAATGTTGCTGTGTGGCTCACTAGCATCACCGCCATCTATCGTTGTGGGCTGGTGGCGGGCTGTTGGGGCAGGGGGGAGAAGCGGGACGCTGGGATCAGTGTGGGGGAAGGCTGTCGGTAGCCTGTCACCAGTCCCCACACAAATCCCACCGGCCTGCTCTCTCCTGCCAGCCTGTCACTAGCCCCCCACATCAATCCCACCGCCCCGCTCCCTCCCGTCAGCCCGCCATCTGCCCCGACACCAATCCCACCACCCCGCTCCCACCCGTCAGCCTGCCATCTGCCCCCACACCAATCCCACCGCCCCGCTCCCTCCCGTCAGCCCGCCATCTGCCCCCACACCAATCCCATCGCCCCGCTCCCTCCCGTCAGCCCGCCAACTGCCCCCACACCAATCCCACCGCCCCACTACCTCCCGTCAGCTCGCCATCTTCCCCCACTCTGATCCCACCGTCCCGCTAACCCCAAACCCCCTCCCCCACCCCAGGAAGGAGCAGGGCAATGGGACCAGTGCGGGGACCAACAGCAGCTGGTTGTTTTTAATAAAATGTTTTCTGCTATAGCTAAGCTGCTTTTCTTTTCTCTTGTAAATTATAGCAGTGTCATTATTAAAAAAGATTTTTTCCTGTTGTCCTAGTTGCATGTTTTGTTCAAGTTTTTTTCTGCTACACTGCAGCTACATATTTCAATAATATTAAATGCTTTACCAGTAGATACACTTAAAAAAACCTTGAATTGGTGGGTCTTGTTTGCCATCAAATACAGTGATTCAGTGATTCTGCTTTAGGGTTGGACAAAATACCTGATTTTGATAAATGTCAGTAATTATAATATTTGCGTGCGACTCCATCTCACATATCATGATCACTTTGGATTGAAAAGTTGCAGATCCCGTTTAACACCATCTCTGTTTTAGGCAGGGAAAAGACTGCTGGCCTCTGGTGAGATATCAGTTGATTTGAGGAGACAAAGGAACAGGGAAAAGCCTGATAATTGCCTGTGAGCTTAATATCAAGAAAGTGATTGGGAATTGGGAGGAGGGAGGGGGGAGAAAATGACACTGTATATATTTGAAAAGGAAAATGTATGTATCATGGTCAATGTGGTTTACGGTGTGAAAAATAAAAAAAAAAAAAAAAAAAAGAAGAAAATGATTGGAAATAATTCCAAATGAATAGGAGTGATGATTACTTGAACAGGGACGGGGTGGGGGAGTGGGTTTGGGGTTAGCGGGACGGTGGGATCGGTGTGGGGGCAGATGACGGGCTGACGGGAGGGAGCGGGGCGGTGGGATTGGTGTGGGGGCTGATGGCGGGGCTGACGGGAGGGAGCGGGGCGGTGGGATTGGTGTGGGGGCAGATGGCGGGCTGACGGGAGGGAGCGGGACGGTGGGATTGGTGTGGGGGAAGATCTTGTCTGACAATCTGGGAATATATTGACGAAGGCAGTACAGTAGATGTGGCTTACATGGACTTCAATAACAGTTTCATCAAGATCACATTTGTAGATCAGTCCAAAACATGAGGGCCCAACAGATCCAGGGAAAATTGCCAAATTAGATTCAAAATTGGCTTGGCAAGAGATAGTGGGAGATGAGAGGTTATTTTTTTTTGTGATTAGATTCCTGGAACCAGCGTGGGTTCCTTGCTGTTTGTAACATCACTGAATGATGTCTGTGGATGCAGGAGGCATGACAATGGAGATTAATGGATCAGGCAGTTTTATGCAATGTACTAAGTATGAAGCATGGTTGACAGTGCTAGGGCTTTTCTTTTTAAGAGGAGCTTAGATAGGGTGGACAACCAGCACCTTTTTTCTTCAATGACTTTAGCAAATATTTAAGGGTTAGTGGAGATATGTTTAAGGGCGATGTCAGGTATTTTTTTTTTATATACGCAAAGAGCGGTGAGTACCTGGAATGCATTGGTGTGGATGTGGTGGAGACTGGTACAATAGGGACATTCGCATAGGCACATGAATACATTAAAAATAGAGGGTTTTGATATGAGGTACAGAAAAGTTACATTGCATCGGAACAACTTCATGAGCTGCAATGTTCTGTGTTCAACAAAGTGCAAGCTGATATATTAGTTACGTGGACTGAGAAGCGGCAGATAGAGTTTGATCAAGAGAAGGGTGAGGCAATGACAGGAAGGATGTGGAGGTTTTGGAACGGGTCCGTAAGAGACGTGCCTGGATTTGAAGGTATGAGCTATTGTTCACATTTCTAGACCCCAGCTGACTGGATGGGAGCAGAATCCCCCTCCATTGTCTTGTAAATATTGATCTCGCAGCATCCAGCTCAAAGGGAGCCGAGATTATAGCTCTTTACTACCACCGATAACTTTTCACCAGAGATATTTTAAAATATCAAAACATCTATTTCAGGGGTTCCCAACCTTTTTGTTCCTCTGTAACCCTTGGGCATTTTTATAGGTTCCTGTGTACCCCTAAAAATTAAGAATAAAAAAAACACGACAGTGTGCAATCTGACTGCAGATTACAACACCATGTATTGTACAGTAGTTTTTATTCTATCAGACCCTGAAAAGTGCAAATGTACCACTTGGGGGGTACATGTATCCCAGGTTGGGGACCCCTGATCTATTTGGAAGCTGTGAATTGTGAATGCAATAGTTGTTTAAACAAGATAATCAATTAATAGTGGTTCTTGATTTTGTTGCTTCACAATTGTTTCGACTTATTCCACCTTGCTTCTACTCATTATTATTCTCCTCCTTCCAAGTTTTACTTGAAAATCTTTGCCATCTTGGGATTCAGTAAATACTGTCAACATAAAATGCAACCTGAAAAGAGAGCACGTATGTAACCTCTGAGTAGGGTCCTTTTTATTATGGCTTAATAGTTGCCATTAGGGAGGCACGGTTAGTGCAATGCTGTGACGGTACCAGCGATCAGGGTTTAAATCCCCTGCTCTCTGAGGAGTTTGTACACTCATCCGTGTCTGCGTAGGTTTCTCCAAGTGCTCTGGTTTCCCCCACCATTCAAAAGGTACTAGGGGCTGGAGGTCAATTGACTGTAACTGGGCAGTGGTAGCTTGTGGGCCGAAAGGGCCTGTTACCATGCTGTACGTCTGAATTTAACTTAAAATAAATGGCATTCACATACATGACCAGTTCAAAGGGGTAGAAATTCATTTGCCAGTGTCTTGGTTACCTGTTCAAGATTCCTTTATTGTCATGTAATAGTGCAGAACATATATTACACAAAATTGCCTTCCGACTGGTGCAAGGCGGAGAATCACCATTAGCGTTGCCCTGATATTCAGTTCCAAATTCTTCAATGAATGGCCCTTCATTTAATTCCATTTCCTTTCCTCAGATTTGCATCTTATTGGTCTTCCAGTTTTTTTTAAGACGTGGCTTACACGTTGAAATGTAATCTTAATTCAATCTCAATTCAAAGACATTGATTGATTTCTTGTGCAAAAAAAGGAAAGCGCCAGCACTTCCTTGAAAGAACGTGCAGGCTCTGGTACCTGTAATTTCATCTGCTGCTCTTTCTCCTTGACTTGGATGGTATGTTTTGCCTGGGCAATGGGAGCCTCCCACATGCAATTAGAAATGAGCAAGAATAGGTGTTCCACCACCTAAAAAAATCCACAATACACATTATGTAACCAAACCTTTGCTAAATGTGCAGACTAATCATCTTCCCATAATTAAATACCGAATAGCTGATCCCATGTAGAAGGTGCCCCCACCCCCAACTTTTGGCCCCGACCACCTCCTGACACCCCAACCACGAACCCTTGCCTCGGCTACCTGTTCATCTGAGTTCTCAACACTCCAACCAGCCGCCTATCTATCCAAGTTCCCGATGCCCCTACCGCCCACCCATCCAATCTCACAATGCCTCAACTCAGGACTCTCACCCACTAGAGCTCCTGATGCCCCAACCATGGATCCTCGCCCCAGCCACCCGCCTATCTGACCTCCCGACGCCCTGACCATGGATCCTCATCCTGGCCACCCACTGGAGCTCTTGTCGTCCTGACCACGGATCTTGGTCCCAGCCGCTAACCTATCCAAGCTTCTGACACCCCAACCATGGGTCCTCACCCACCAGAGCTCCCGCTGTCCTGACCACGGATCTTCCCAACTCCCGACGGCCCCAACGTGGACTTATCACCTGGTCCTGGCCATCTGAGTTCCGGACACCTTGAATGACGCAAGTACTTATGCGATCAAAAGTAGCACCCGTGTAAAAGCCAACACCCAAATTTAGACTGAAAAATTGGTCCCCAAAACTTGACTATTACACAAGCAATAGACAGTACTTAAAAAAAAATCACCATCAATATGAACAGAATTCTTTACCTGTATCATCTGATCGTCTTCTACACTGGACTCACAGGCAGGCAATACAGCTTCCAGAACATGAAGGGCCAGCAGTCTGGTCCTTAGGTTGCCAGCCAGTGGGACACCTGTCCACAAAATAGAACATGGCATTTAATACTCTGGTTTGCTCACGTGAAATTATGCGCATCAATAAATTCGGGAAATGTGAGAGAAATGCATGAATTACAATCAAATTGTGATTTTTTTCTTTAATTGATGTATACTGCATTATCCTAACTGACTTTCAGAATGTACATGCCATTAACTTCCTTGTAATAAACTCACTGACATTTCAAAGAAATATTTACGACTATTACAATCTTCCTGAGATGGAAGAGGTAAAAGTTTGCAAATCTTTGGGCATCAAGTTTAAGTGAAATATTGAAAAAGAAATATATTGAAGTTACTGAACAGAATATCGCCCAGTTTTACAAACAAGGAGGATTTGGCAGAAGTAGAATTTTAAAAAAGCAAATTAAATGTTAGATAAACAACAGCGAGGGTGTGGGTAAGAGGGTGTGTACAAGTACTGCATCAGAGCATTTTGTCTGAAGATCCTCCAAACATGTTCAGACCAACACACTGGCCATTTCTTTGGCTTGGCTTCGCGGACGAAGATTTATGGAGGGGTAAAAAGTCCACGTCAGCTGCAGGCTCGTTTGTGGCTGACAAGTCCGATGCGGGACAGGCAGACACGGTTGCAGCGGTTGCAGGGGAAAATTGGTTGGTTGGGGTTGGGTGTTGGGTTTTTCCTCCTTTGCCTTTTGTCAGTGAGGTGGGCTCTGCGGTCTTCTTCAAAGGAGGTTGCTGCCTGCCGAACTGTGAGGCGCCAAGATGCACGGTTTGAGGCGTTATCAGCCCACTGGCGGTGGTCAATGTGGCATTTATTGTCTTATTAAAATACATGTTAGGTTTCTGAGTTGTGAGAAATTGATCAAGATGTTAGAAGTTGTGTACCTGAGAAATATTTTTGAGCAGCAATGTTAAGCAGGACTTCAGTCCATTTCGGTGATGCCATTTTGGACTGAATAGCCTTTGAAGAAACAACTCTTCGTAGGAAAACCAGAAAATCCCCCAGCTGCAGCTCTGCTGTGTGCTGCTTTCGGAGAATAGCTGAAAAGTGAAGATCTGAGTTAACAACCTGCTTTCTCTATTCAGAGTTTATTTAAGAAGTCATTGGTAAGTTTTTAAATCTGTGAGGAGAAGCAAAAATTGTGGGGTTGACCTTGAATGATCACAGTCTTTTTCCCAGGAATTGAGAGTCTAAAATTAAAGAGCACGTTTAATGTAAGGAAAGATATAAAGGGCATCCGATGGGCAGCTTTTCTCCCCCCAGACAGAGAACATTGAGTACTAGAACAAGCTACTGAAGGTAGATAAAGGCAGGAACAATTACAACATTTAAAACTCATATGCAAAGGCTTTTATTTATTTAATTTCATGGTGCAACATGGGAGAAGCCGATTTCAGCCAATGAAGCCAGTGCCGCCCAATAACATCTAATTAATCTTCCAATTTACTAAGTTTTTGGAGGGTGGACCAGTGCACCTGGAGAAAAATCAACACAGGTTACGGAAAGAGCAAAAAAAAACTCCTTACAGACAACAGCAGATTCAAACCTGATAACCATGCCCCTGTGAAATTGAAAGGAATAGAGGGAGATGGGCCAAGGTTAGGCAAATGGGACCAGCTCAGGTATGCACCAAAGGGTCTGTTTCATGCCATACAACTCTATGACTATGTATTTTATAGACAGCCATTCTTAACAGGGCCACGGCACATTTAATTAAAAGCCTCATTTTCTTTTCACCTCACGCAACAGTCAGTAGGAGAGAAGTACAGAAGAAACCAAAACTTTACTGCTTCACAGGGAAGGGGGGCCCATAAACTTAAGAGCGGGGTCATAGCCAGAGACTAGCTAGTCTTGACAAGATCCCACTGAACGCAGTACAACATTCATTTCAAGAGGAATAGAATACAAGAGCAGGGATGTGATGTTAAGGCTTAACATGGCATTGGTGAGACCTCACTCGGAATATCATGAGCGGCTTTGGGTTCATCACTGAAAAAAGGATATGCTGATGTTCGAGGGAGTTGAGAGGAGGTTCACAAGGACAACTCCAGGAATAAAAATGTTAGCATATGAGGAACATTTGACGGCTCTTGGCCTGTACTCAGTGGAATTTAGGAGAATGAGGGGATATCTCATTGAAACATTTTGAATGTTGAAAGGCATGGACAGAGTAGATGTAGAAAGGTTATTTCCCTGTGCTGGGAGAGTCTTGGACCAGAGGGCACAACTTCAGGATTGAAGGGTCTATGTAGAACAGAGATGTGTTGGAATTTATTCTTCTTTTAAAAATTTTTTATTGAGTTTAACATAAACTTGCATACAAAATTTTAAGGAAAACACAGAACAAGTCAGCACTTATACATACAGGTACAAAAATATTCTTTAGCTAGACTGTGGTGAATTTGTGGCCCCAAGCAGTTGTGGAGGCCAAGTTGCTGGGTGTATTTAAGGCAGAGATTGATAGGTTCTTGATTAGCCAGGGCACCAAAGCTTGTGGAGAGAAGGCCGGGCAGTGGGGCCGAGTGGAAAAATGGGCAGACTTGATGGGTTGAATAGCTCATTTCTGCTCTATAAAAGGGACAATACAAGTGGACAGGATGGTGGCAACATTGACACACTAGCCTTCATCAATCTAGGCCCTGAACACAGGAGCAGGGACGTTATGTTACATCTGTGTAAGATGGTGGTAAGAACACAATTTGGTCATACAACTAAAGGAAAGATACATTAAGCCCCAAAGGGTGACAAAAAGATTCTGGGACTGGTGAGAGGCTGGAACTTTCCTCCCTGGAACATGGGAGACTAAAGGGTGAGATTACAGAGGTTTGTAAAATCTTGAAGGGTATAGTTAAGTTATACAGTCATGACTGTCTTCCCCAGAGTAGGTGGAATCCAAAACTGTAGGATATTGACTTAAATTTAAAGATATAAATATAAAAGACTGAAGGGCAGCTTCTTCTCACAGAGGATATATGCAAGGAGCTACCAGGGGAAGTGGTAGAACCAGGAACAACTTTACAATTCGAAAGACAGACATTTGTCAAACAGACTAACTTGAACTTGATGACTCTAATTCAAACAAGCTGTTTATTTGGTACATTGGCTAATTCCCATGTTATATTTACATTGCCCACAACAGGCAGTCCCCGGGTTACAAACAACTCAGTCTTCTGAACGGGCAGTTCCCCAATTCGCATGCGTGCATAATGAACATTGTGCCAATTCACACATGCGCATAATGTTACCTCACAAACGCTAAATAAGATCTGTAAGTACCTGTTCTGTCTTATGTACAAATTCAGCTTATGGACAGACCCAGGTAACGGAACCTGGGGACTGCCTGCACTACCCTGCCCCTATTTTAATGTGCCCTTTAAAGTTACATACTTCATACCTCTAAAATCTTTGGAATCCTCTGTCTCAACAGCCTCATCTAATTTGTTGTCTCTATTTCCATGCAAGGGCGTAAGCTGCACTCCGGCCTGAGAAAGTAGATTCTTCAGCTGACTGCATAACAGGTCCAACAAAGACTGAACCACCTTCGGGCTGAGTTTATCTGCGTATGTTCTGCAAGAACAAGGCAAAAGTGAGGCATTAGGGTAAACCTGAAATGATGCAGAATCTGGTCAACCTGATCCAATCAGTGTCCCCCATTCAATGCAACTGAAACCTGCCTGGCTGTGGAAGTTTCTCATGAACATGTCCATTCCCCCACAATAAACCAAAAATCCCATGAATGTACCTCTCTGTGATGTTCAGCACGGAAACCTGCTCTTCCTACAAGTCCGTGCCCCCCCCCCCCACTCCAAAACCCCAAATAAACCAACAACCCCTCTACATTCTTGAAGGAGGGAATGAAACTGGAGCATCTAGAGGAAACCCACGCAAAAAAGGGAGAATGTACAGCATGAGATTCAAAATTTTTCACTTGGCCGTCTTGGCAGGTACCATTTTTACTTTAGCTAATGTATATTAAACTTGTGCAATTCCCATTACACTTTTCCAACTGAAAAACAGAAGTACATCCCAACACTGAACACAGACCATCAAAGCTGAGCGTTTGATGAAGACAAAGCGTAATAAAATGCCTAGAGCACAACTTTCACTGCAAACATTTGCTTTTCTCTGGGCTTAGAAATTCTATTAGAATGATCTTAGTCATTTTAGTGAGCCGGCAAGGAACGCTAATTAGCTTTTGTTATAAACTTATAACTCTCAAACTTTGTTTGGGACTTTGTTAGCACAAACCAGTCAAAATGGTAAATTCAAAATAGTAGCTTTTAATTAAACTATTAACAACACATTTACTTATCTCTAAACTGACAACTCTAAATTTAACCCCACTATGCGCAAATGTAAAAGTATGTGTGTGTGTATAATTAAAGTCTCAGTTTGAAAAATCTTTAAAAGTTCAGCATCATTTTAGTCTTGCTTGAAGCTCTTAAACTCTCAGTTCAGAAATTATTATAAATCGCTTTCAAACATCACATTTTCGGGTCTCTTTACTCACAATGTGGCTACTTTCTTCCACTATGAATTCACAATCCCAGACAAGGGTTAAACAAATGTGGTTACCTTCTTCTACAATGAAGTCACAAACTAGAAAAGGGTTAAACAAAGTGGCCAAACACAAAAATAGACCTAGTAGAAATCTGTCCTCTTTTCCAAAGAAACAACGAAATGGTCTTCCTTATTTCAAAAGCCACTGATTCTGCATTCCCCTTTCCCCAGGAGTAACACACAACAGCACCTGTTCTGGTTATTGCAATTCAACCCTGTCTTTCACAAGGTTTCATCCCGTGTCACAGGGGTTTTGACTTCTGTACTCTCTAAACTGAACTCTTCTAAAACTGAACTCAAAATGTCTGAATTTGGTAATATATTTCTCCAAATCATGTGACTATTACTGAGGTGAATCCCAATTCTTGGAAACTACATGACCATCAGTTTTATTTCTACCAAAATTCTGTTCCTTTTTCAAAACCATTCCATGTCCATAACAATTTCTAACCTCATTGCTGTTCAAGAGGCTTTGATAAAAAAACAGATGGCTTCCTTCAGCAGTTCTTGAAATAATTAAGACCCATTTGAAATCCATTAGTTCTGTCTGCCCAAGACTCTGAGGACGAATACTCTTTTCTGAGTGCAATGGTGTATCTGCAAATGTGACCTTGGACCAGCCCATAGTATTTTAACTCTATAATTTACTTTACTAAGACATTTTTATATTTGAGAAATATAGTTTAACATTAAAGATTAACATAAATCTGTTACACTTTGATCTTACAAATCAATGATATTTATATTCCAAAATATTTACTGATTTTAAAAAAAACCTTGAATGTCGCACATACCCTGTGGTGATGGCTAGAATCTGAAGTAATCTCGTACTGGCGACCTTCAATGCTGTGCTGAGCTGTGAAACACCAGGCTTTTGTATCAACTGCAGTGGCTGACCTAGCATGGTGTCTGTACCACACAACTGGGACAATACATTTAATAGACCACTAGATATTGCCAAGGAGACATCAACAGGTTGGTATCGCACACTAAGGGCAAATACAGTGACCAGCAAAAGACGTTGTTGTACACCTGAAAAGCAGAGCATCAAGCATAAATAAGAACTAGAATGTGCATTCTAATATAATTATTAAAAAATCAAGAAGGCAGAAATACCCACTAGAATATTTAACCTTTCCTCTCCATTCACAGCCAGCCTCCTAGTGTGCCTTTACCTCCCTTATCCACCTATTACCTCCTGCCCCCCACCATTTTGTTCAGGCGCTTGCCTACTCAGACCTCGATGAAGGGCTCAAGCTCAAAACGTTGGTTATGTATCTTTCTCTTTTTTGACCTGCTGAAGTTTTCCAGCATTCAATCACGGCACCTGCAGACTTTCATGTTTTATGGCTTAACCGTTGCATTCTTTATCAAAAGAGATTTTGCATAATCCTCCACTGTTATACACTAAAATGTTATACAC
Organism: Narcine bancroftii; assembly: GCF_036971445.1. Classification (NCBI taxonomy): domain Eukaryota; kingdom Metazoa; phylum Chordata; class Chondrichthyes; order Torpediniformes; family Narcinidae; genus Narcine; species Narcine bancroftii. The sequence continues at coordinate 21,713,938 of NC_091479.1, read as the reverse complement.
TAGTTCAACTTACATGACCTTTCACTTCGAAGTCAAGAACCAGGGCTGCACAAGGGGATGTGGTGGGTGGGGGGAGTGGGGGGTGGGTGGGTGGGGGGGTTAAGAATGTAGCTTAAGAGCAGAGAATGTTAACTGGGATAGGATATGCAGATATATTTCAGTAGCTGAAATCTGCAGCTAAAATTAAAGCACACAGGGCAGAAGAGATATTGAATTAAAAATCTGAAAATTTGTAAAAACTAAGACAAACAGGCACCATGGCACAGCAAGTTGAGTGCCTACATTTTTATGGAAACAAATCTAAGCACAATTTAAAAAAATCAATAATGATTTACATACTCTACATGTAGAGTATCTAAATAATATTTAATGAATTCTGAGAATATTTCTCTCTAACATTAAGTGTAGAGATTAGATTGCTGGAAGATAAGTTAAGCCAGAGCTACAAAGTTTAAATAGTAGCTACTTCCACGAGCTGCACATCGGATTCCTTGTAAGCAAGGAATCGCACAATAATATGGGTTTACATCTTCTATTGGTCGGTAAAATTTATGTAAAGAATCTTTTTCAAACCAAAAACCCTGGAAGCACATTTCTTTGGGAATGTAAACATTCATAATCTCCCCAAGTTGGATCTTTAAGAATAGAACAAAGAAATGCTCTTTCCTTTTCAGAAGATACATGTTTAATAGAATGAAGGAACCTGAAAACAGAGTCCAGTGTAGATCAGTTACATTGTAAATGCTCTAAATCTCTTCCTCATTACGCATTTAGTTCTATTACTCAATCCTTTCCAAAAATAATGCATGGAGGAATGAATTTGTAATTAAAAAAAAATCCCAGCAAATTGGTACCTTCCAGGTTTTGTGCTAAAATTCCACACCCTTACCAATGTGGTGCTTGTTTGCTTGCAAAGCCCGCTCAAGGATAGCTGATAGCTGTTGGTAGATCTTGTGAACTGCAGCCTGGATGTCCATTTGAATGCTCCTCTTAGCAGCCCTGATGCCATCCTAAATGATCAAATTAAAAAATAAATTTAATTAGCCATATACAGTGCAGACAAGCACCATTAATATTTGCAAATATACGGGAATTTAAAGAAAGTCAGTTTTCTTTAAATAGACTATTTTACTGCTCCACTTGGAAAATGTTCTCTCCCTCTTTGAAGTTAGTACTATGAGACCCTCTCTCACTACTCCCCGTCTATGATTTCCACTGCTCTCTTGCTCCTCTTCTCTCTATCTCCAGTGTTCCCTCCCCCACTTGAGCCCGTCACCCTATCAACTCCTTGTAACGGCACGGATTTACCACAGCTTCCAAACAAATAATGAGCACGCCGTGAAGTCAACTTTCTTTTATTATTCACTAGGCACAACACTGCATTCTTCAACTGCCCAAACACCGCCCAGCTAAACCCCTCCGACCTTCTCATTGGCTCACCCATATACTGACACTTCACACACCCGAGCATGCACGCTAATACCCACGCGTCACAAAGCTTACGTCATCAGTGGCATCTGGCACACCACTCCCAACTAAGATAAGTGCACAACCGCGACAGCTCCACCCCTGCCTCCGAGACATGGAAGGAGGCGACTTATTGGAACTGTCCTGCTACGTAACGGTACAGAGGGCTGACAGTTCGGCTCGACCTAGTATGATATTGCAAGACAGGCAAGGTCCTCTGGCTCTGATGCAGAACATGGACTGTCAAACCTGTCAACTTTTCCATTCCTGTTGATCACAAAGGTCTTTGGGTGGCGTCATAAGACCTGAAAAGGTCTATTGTAAACGGGCTGAAGTGGTTTGCGAACAGCATCATGCTGGAGGACACACGAATACAGCATTGTAAATCATTCAGTAAATACACTGCAGGTGACGCCTGCCGCACAGGAGTAGGTTGGAGTAATCTCACGATTTCCCCAAAGATGATCAACATAACTAGCTGGATCATAGAGCATTGTGCTTGGACTCAGATTTACAAGTTCGCCTGGCATAGTGAATGTAGTGTCATATACCAAGATCTACCTTAACAGCAGAACACACTCTAAGGAGAACCACAGCAAACATTCGCTCCACCACCTGCTGTTAATACTGCCTCCAATTTTCCATGGAAACACTCAACAAGGCCATTAATCTGCAGATGGTAAGCCGTAGTGCAAATACAGGTAACGTCCAGAAGATCAGTGAGAGCTCAGAATAACATGGACACGAACCGAGACCCTTGATCTGTTATTAATAGTGACCGGAACAGCAAAAGATGGAATTCAATGATCCACAAAAGCCCTTGCGACTGTCTACGCAGAGATGTTAGTGATAGGAACAGCCAATTCCCATCTGGTAGACTGGTCTTCACACGTAAACAGATGTCAGAAGCAGGCCTACCAAATTTAGGAAGCATATGCTGGAAACGGGAATCTGGAACAACAAAATCCCCAAGCTTGGATTTCATGTGTTTGGTGACTTTAGAGCGTTGACACAGAAGCAGGTCCTTGTCCATAATCCAACATCCTATTTAACATAAGGCCAAGTAAAACATCTCTGGGCGAGTAGAGATGTGTGCTTGTACTCGCAGTATGCGAAAGAGGCTGGTGGTGAAAGGATGACCTTCCAATAAAAAGCAGAAATGTTTCACTGTGAGGTAGCCGGCCAAGAATCCTTGACCAAACATAGTATACTTTGTCTGAGCCAGTGACAACTTAGCTAAAAAAAATGCCAGAGGTTCCAAGTGCCCACAGATCCGTCGTTCTAACACTGTTCTCACATCACTGACTTGGGCTTTTGATGTACAAGCATCGCGGCATTCGCAAGCACACACAGCATCATCTCCCAAAGTTAATGGTCTTTTAAAAACTAAATAAATTGAAATCTGAATTTATGTTTTCGATGGAGTCAAGATATAGGGTCCTTTTTGCATTCGACCTGGTCATGCCCTAAGGTGTGATCCTTCTGGGAAGATTTGTGGAATCTCCTGGAACAAATTACCAGAATTCAATACCCTCGGGTACCAAAATTGTTTTTATTGGGAAAGTTAGCAGATATCAGACCTAAAATGAGGCTGTTGAAATATCAATTGAAATTTGTTAAACTTGCATAGCCATTACTTGGAAATCTGATTCCCAACTGAGTCTGACCCGCTGGAAGTCAGAAATGCACAGTTGTCTTCGCCTGGAGAAGATTACTTAGACCCTCAGAAATTGTTGCAACATATTATTTAGAATATAGAACCCATATATAAGATACATGGGGGGGGGGGGTTAACCTTTGATGAATTCCCCCCCCCCCCCCGGTCTCCAATACCACTATCTCCAGTTTCCCTAGCGACGTCTATGTCAAGACATTGTCCCTTAAGGGAGGAAGTAACTCTGGAAGAATCACATAATGTTTAATCTGTATGTAATTAATGCGTTTGGAAAACAGGTGATTTTTGTCACATTAGAATGAGAGAATTACCTCTTTTTTCCTTTTCTTTTGGGGGAGGGGGTCTTTCTCTTTTTTTAAATTTTTTCCCTCTTTTTTTTCCTGTTTCCTATTAAGAATCGGCACAGAGTGCAATTTTGTATTTACAAAGAATAGAGCAGAATTTGATTAAGATAATGTATTGATTCTTCCTTCTTTGTACATCAACATGTAGTTCGGTCTTGGCATTTTATTATATCTGCAAGCTTTCTTTGATTTTGTTTGTTTTGTAACTCTAGGTTGATTGAAAATTTTTAAAAAGCAAAAAAAAAGTTAATGGTCTTTTGAACGGACTTATTGGATCCTTTTAGTAGTTCAGTAAGGGGTAATAGAGATGCTACCGCATTTGGCAGGAACTGGCGATACGAATTCATTACGCCAAAAAAAAGTCACAACTGGACAAACATAACGGGTGTCGGAAATTCTCAAATCTCTCGACTTTCGATTCATTGGACAAAATCCCACATTGCGTTACTCTGTTCCAAAACTACAAGTTCAGCAGTGCCAAAAACCTATCGACTCGGATTGATCACAAGGCCAAACTCATCAAGCCTCTGAAACAGTGAGGTAAGGTGGCACTTGAGCTCCTCTTCGTCCACACTTGCGACCAGAATATTGTCGACGTCAACGAACACAAAATTGAGGCCTGCGAGGACGTGGTCCATAAACCACTGGAATACATGACCAGCCTGGCTTTCACAGAAACTTAAACGTGCCGAAAGGCGCAATTATGCCATCTTTGCATCATCAGAAAGTTCAACTGGAATCTGAGAGTAAGCACGTATTAGATCTAATTTCACAAATACATGTTTGTCGTAGATGTTTGCTGAAAAGTCATGTAACTTGGGGATGTTGTATCGGCCAAACACGGTAGATTTGCTCAGGGCATGATAATCACCACAAGGCCACAGATCCATGGAGATTTACTTGGAACCATATGCAAAGATGAAACCCAGCAGCTGTCAGATCTGCGGACCATGCCCAACTCTTCCATTTGGTTGAATTCCAATTTTGTGACTTTAAGACAGTTCGGGGGCAATCTTCGAGCCCGCATTACCACCAGAGGGCCCCGTGTCACTATATGGTGGGCTAATACACATTTAACGTCTGTGTGACAATACGATGGGGTCACTAGGTGAGGCAAATACTTGAGCTGCAAGGCTCAGAAAGGTTGGAGCCTGGTTGAAGGCTCATCAGGCGGCTGACAACATTGGAGGAACAACAGATGCAACTCACTTGCATACAAGAGCTGCGGTCCACAACGCAGTGATTTTTCAAATCCACCAATAAATCTGCTTCGAAAATGGAATTTTCCATTTGCAACCATGAAAACCCACCAAAAAGGTTTCTTGAGACTGAAACCCAACGCGAGTGACCTCTGGCCATATATTTGAAATGAGATTCATTCACGGCTGAAACAACACGATATATTGGGGTGTCTTGTGTTCCAACGTGGTTGGAGCGGCCACTGAAATCTCTGCACTGGAATCAACAAGAAGTTGAACACCCAGGAGACGATCTTTGAGGAAAAGAAGGTGGCTGGCGTGCCCATGGTCAGCAGTTGCCTCTACTACTGGGCCGGTTGTTTCCCAGCTGCCATTTGTAAAAGTCACAAGGGGTTGACAGGACCAGGCAGCAGCACCAAATAACGTTGTCCATCACCTCGACCACATCCTCGACCACCATGATTCCAACCAGGTCAATGGAAGGAATTCCGTTGCATGCCCAAAGCCTGGACCTGAGTAGTCAGTGCTGCCATTTGCTGCTCCCACTCAGTTCTCTTCGACCGCTAAAGGGCTGGCGCTACCTTCGACCGCTAAGGGGCTGGCGCTACCTTCGACCGCTAAGGGGCTGGCGCTACCTTCGACCGCTAAGGGGCTGGCGCTACCTTCGACCGCTAAGGGGCTGGCGCTACCTTCGACCACTAAGGGGTTGGCGCTTCACAAGGTGCAGTAAGCAGTTGTTCTAGTTCCATTTGCTCCAGCTGACTAGGGGAAGAAGTCAATCCTTCTATCTTCAATGCAGAGGTCGTGAACACAACGAGGTTGGGATGATCTGCCAAATGATCGAGGGTGAATATTCAAAACATCAAAGAAACCCGTTTCCACAATTGCCTTCGACAGGGTCTGTTCCAGCCAGCCTGCACCACCTCCTCAACATCTGTGCCTACCATCTAGTAAATGGCCAATACAAGTTTCCCTAGATGGCTGAGTACCCTGCAAAATAGCCACTTAAGCATGTCATAAACTACCCAGATCCACCAAGACAGACACTCCACTGCTTACGTCATCAGCGGTGGTTGGCACTGCTCCCGACAAAGGTAAGTACATGACCATCCCCACCCCCACTCATCTGGATCCACCTATTGCTTGCCAACTTCACTTTATACTGGCTATCTTGCTTTTACCCTCTTAGTCCAGATGTAGTGCCTGAATCTGCAATGCCTACCATCCCTTTGCCTCCGCTGACGGTGACTGATCCACTGGGTTCCTCCCACAGTTTGATTTTCTTTTGCTCCAGTATTTTTGCAGCATCTTGCGAACGTCCAATTTAATTGTTACATGTATCGAAAATGCAGTGATAGAGGATGTTTTGTGAGCAGACCAGTGGACAACTCACACTCAATCAAATTAAGGCAGTACAAAAGCGCAGGGTTACAGAGAGAAATCAGTTGGTTCCGAGCAAAGGCAACAAAAATGTGCTATTTTGAGGTTCATTCATTGTCTGATAACAGCAGGGATAAAACTTGAATCTGGTGGTGACATGAATCTTCTTTCTGGGAGGAGTGGTGGTCAGGACAGGATGAGTATTTATTTTAATATGTTGCCTTCTTTTCCAAGACAACGAGAGTAAGAGATGAAGTCAAGGGAGGGGAGAGTGGTCTGTGTGGTTCTTTTCCAACAAGACAACGAGAGTAAGAGATGGAGTCAAGGGAGGGGAGAGTGGTCTGTGTGGTGGACAAAGCCACGTGCAGTTTTCAGCAGTGCAGCTCCCGTACCACGCAATGGCGCACCCTGACGGGAGGCTTTCAGTGGCGCGTTAAGGGATGCTGCCGACATCCCAAATTTCCTCAGCTTTCAGGGGAAATAGAGACACCGGTACACTTTCTCGTCATGGATGGATCAGCGCAGCTCTCCGGAGATGTTCACCTCCATTTAGCGTAGCGGTTAGCATAATGCTATTACGGCGCCAGCGACCAGGGTTCGAATCCGCCACTGTCTGTAAGGAGTTTGCACAATCTCCCCATGTCTGTGTGGGTTTCCTCCAAACCGTACCGGGGGGGGGTTAATTGGGCTCATGGGCCAGAAGGGCCTGTGCCATGTTGCACGTCTCAATTAAAATAAAACCACCTCAGCACAACTGACATGGACCAGGGAGCGAGTTCTGCTCCTCCATTAGTCTTGCTACTATTTTAAAAAGGACAGACAATTCTCTCATAACTGGTTCCTACTGTTGACGTTATTGACATGGCAGTTTTACATTTTGCATTGTCAGTGCTAACACTGAAGAAATTCTCTCCACACGCCTCATCAGTCAGGAAGGCGCAGGAGCACCTACGCTTCCTCGTGAGGTACTGGCTCCCATCTTAACATTTTACAGGAGCATGGTTCTGCCTGGCTCCCTCATTGTGTGGGTCAGTAGTCGCAAAGCATCAGAATGGAACTCAATACAGAGGATCATCAAAACAGCTAAGATCAATGAGGTCTCCCTTCCCTCTAATGACGACATTTAATGGAAGTGTGGCTTAAATAGGGCTCGATAAAGGACCTTTTCCTTTCAGCTCATGGCATTTTTTGACCCACTACCATTAAAGAGGCACAGAAGCCTTAAGATCAGGACTGCAAGACTGGGAAATAGCTTCTTCCCACAGGTTGTAAGATTGATGAAAGTATCCTGTAGACAAGTAAATTATCCCAAAATATTTACATGCATTTAAAATTAGTGTGTGTGGCTATTATGTACTATACGTACAGTCAGATAATTAACATGAACCATGATTTTATTTGTATTCAAGTTAATTTGTTTTGCAGGAATAATCATGAATCATCTTAAAGTAATTATTTTTATATTTCAGATGTTTCTACAGCACAATCATGAAGGATGTTATTCTCTCAGTCTCAGGATACGACAGACTTGCTGTCCGCACTGTACGAGTGAGTACCTGATAGTGATGCAGTTGAACACTTTCGCCGTTGATTTCCGCACTTCCTACCGTGCCCAGGCCAAAGCATCCTGCCAGAAACTGTAATCTGACTGAAGTGAGCAAAGAAGCGGAGTGGAACCATGAAGCCAGGCAACTGCTTCCCATAAACTGGCTGCCCTTCTCCTCCATTCCCGAAAGCAACACAAGGATTTGATGAAGCGCTGCTAGCCGAAGCTAAAACAAAAAAGTTTAAAGTTAAAATCTACATTGATCCTTTAACTTAATATCAATGACAAATTCATTCAAAATAACCTGGATATAATGCCAATGAACATCTTTACCATTATTCCTCTGTGCAAATAGAGAGATTAAACGTTGTGTGGTCTATAAATTGAATGGATCCACTTCAAGTAAATTCACTAGCTGGAGTGCCAGCTAGCCACCCCCCAAAAAAATCAGGCAAGGTCGGGTCCAAGTTGTGTGTGGTGCAGAATGGGAGAGCAGCAGGGACATGTGCAGTGGGTATTTATGAGATGTAAGGGATTGGAGAATATGGACGCAACCTTTGGGACCTCAAAGGGTGTCAGCACAAGTGTCAGGTCATTGGGATCAAGCTAAAGAATGTGGAACCTGCCTACATTTCCATCCTGTTGTAGAGTTTTATATTCAAATTAATGACACCGCACATAAAAACGTAGTGCCATTGGATCCAATTTCCAGGTTCCCCATATACTCTGCAGGAGCGAACAGTTTAATATTGCTCCCAAACTTATCGCCCCTCCCTTTTGCTCCACGCATCCATCCAAGATGGTCTCTGAATGTTGAGAATGTTATCTGCTGGCTCACAGACCCATCCAAGATGGTCTCTGAATGTTGAGAATGTTATCTGCAGGCTCACACACCTCAGGAATTATCTCCTGCACTTAACTGTATCAACTCAGAATTAAAATTTATTGTCATGAATAAGTCACAAAATTCATTGTTTTGCGGCAGCGTTACAGTGCAAACATTTATATAAACCACCTTACAAAAATAAATTAAAATAATGCACAAAAATTCAAAGTAAGGCAGTGTCTTTGGGTCATTGATCCTTTCACTGTCCATCCCTGGTGGGGACAGCAAACAGAATGCAGTTCCATCCAACAAAACAAGCAAGTCTGCAGACGCCTTGATTTTCAATACACAAAGTTGATGGGAGAAACTCTCCGCAGGTCCCGCAACGTCCAAAGGAAACTAGAGTTTCAGGCCTGAGCAAAGAGGGGAGGGGGGGGTGGGGAATTGCTGTGAATGGAGAGGGAAAGGGGTGGAGAGCTGGAGGGGTGGGGAAGAGAAGTAGAATGGGGAATAGGCAAGCAGAAATCAAAGAAGTCAAGCCCAAAATGTTGGTTGTGCATCTTTATCTTTGCTATATAAAGGACACTGTTTGCCCTGCTGAGTTTCTCCGGCTTTGTGTGTTTTTATTTCACTCACGGTGTCTGCAGACTTCCAGGGTTTACTCTTGATTTCTATATTCTCCAGCATCAGCTTAGAATTCACGTGAATCAACATGGACACGCTCCACCGTCATTGCTGAGCTCACGTTTTACGAAATGAGATGCCAACGAGAACCCCCAGCTACTTACTTCAGACCTCAGCTGCTGCTGCTCCATTGCAATGATGATGGCTTGAGGGTTGGAGGACATGTTTTCTTCAGGCTCTTTAAACGCAGGCGAAGTCCCCACGCCTCCACTCACAAAACTCACAATGTTGTCAATAAATGTGTGGGTTCCAAATGATTGGTTCAGATCACGTTCCAACATACTGGACAAGTGGGAAGTCTCATATGATAAATCTCGGCTGTATTTCAACCATGTCCAAGAAGCTCTCAGGGAATCAGTGCTGGAAGGAGGTCCTGTGGAGTACAAAATAAGGGAAATAAGACAACCAAGTGCACAAGGGTATGCATAAACTTCTACTGCGCTCTCATCTTCATGTTCTGTCCCAAGCAAATCAATAAACAGATAGTAGTCATGCATAAAGCATATTTAAAAACAACACAAACTGCCAGTTTATTCCAAACAACAGAATGTTTGGTGCATTGTGGCGAATGGGGGAAGGGGCTGAAGGAAGGACAAGTATTGGCCAATGGTGCAGCCTCCTACTTAAAAATGCTAAAATGTTTTTGCAAATGTGGAACAAGCTCGTGGCAAATCTGAACAAAGTTATAAAAGCTTTCAGTAAGGGAACATGAGGAACTTTCTCTGCAAACCAAACGCAGGTAAATGACAACCATAGCATCTGATCATTGTATTCTGGGAAAGACAGTGCGCAGCAAAGATTGCAAGATTGATTCCTGGGCCAAAGCGTGTTTGTCCTCTGAGGAGGCTGGCTCTATATTTGCAAGAGATTATATGAAGAAGAAAAAGATAATTTCTTGTGGGCAAGGATTCTGAGGAAATGTCTTGACCATTCAGGACCAAGACAAGAAGAAACCCCTTCTCCCAGAGGGTGATAATTTTTGGAATTTCCCATCCAGGGGAACTGCAGTGAATATTTAATATCAACAGGTTTTGGGGCATTAAGGGAATGATGGGGAAAATGGCATGGAAGTTGAGGGATCTGTCATAGTCCTACTGAATTGTGCAACAGGCCGGAGGGTGACCTCCTGCTTTAATGTGATACAGTGCTATAGCTGAAAAATTCCACCAAGGCAAAGCTGCACCATCACAGATAACAAACCAACCCCACTGGCTGAACGGATGGGACAAACCAATGGTGCTACAGTTTAATGACAGTATGCATTTCATTGCCATAAAATACATGGGCAAGCTATAAGTTTTAATAAAGTTAAACATGCCATCATTTACTTGCTTGCAGCTCCTCTTGTTTCTGGGACTCAACTGGCCAACAAGGAGTAAACACACTACCGCACAAAATCAGAAGACAAAAGGAGACGTTTGATACAACACACGCTTGGAAAATTCATAACTGAAGCAGTTAAGTGTGTCAGGCATTAAAAATAACCGTGAAATTTTGATCAGCCATTAGAAAGAACAGTTTAAACTAACTGGAGAAATAAGTGATGCCATGTTACACAAATTCTCGTCCCCACATAATTTAAACTTTATGTACAGTGTCCTCTATAATGTTTGGGATGGACACCTTTTTACCTTTATTAGCCCCTGTGCTTCGCAGATTTAAGTCCACCCGAATTGTGCTACTATATCCAAATTTAAAATCAAAAAAATTAATCTGTAATTAAAAGTGTACATTCCAGATTTTATTCAAGGTTATTTGCGTACGTTTTGGTTTGACCACGTAGAAATCACAGCACTTTTTATACATAGTCCCCTCATTTCAGGGAGCCATAATATTTGGCTACACAGGTGTTGGTGAGTATTCTGGTATGTTTAATTTGCTTCACTGGTGAAGGTATAAGAGAGTGAGGCTTGCTTTGAAGCTTTTGATCACCTTTGAAGCCGGCAGCTGCCATTTTTCAACACGAGTTGCGCCAATGAAAGTCCAAGAAGCCATTATGAGGCTGAAAAACAAGAATAAAACGTTAAGAGACGTCACCCAAATCTTTGGATGACCAAAAATCAACTGTTTTGGAACATCATTAAGAATAAAGAGTGAAAGGTGAGCTCAGTAATTGCAAAGGGACTGGCTTTCTGAAGAAGACCTCCACTGTTGATGACAGAATTCTCATCAGAATGAAGAAAAATCCCCAAATGCATGTCCGACAGATCAGAAACACTCTCCAGGAGACAGGTCAATGAATACTGTCTGCAGAAGACTTCATGAACAGAAATACAGAGGCTACACTGCAAGATACAAAGGTGGTTCTGGTTTGGATCTTGGGAAGTTTCTTTATGCCTCCAAACTTTGCTCTGATACAGGTTAAACTTGATCTCATCTGACCACAAGGCCCTTTTCCAGAATTCTGCAGGCTCTTTTAAATGGTAAAACTGTAATCTGGCCTCCATTCTATTGCAAACAAGCGGATCTTTCTTGGAAGACCAGTTCCTTTGCGATTACTGAGCTCACCAGTACGCTCTGTCTTAATGATGCCCCAAACTGTTGATTTTTGGTCATCCAAAGGTTTGGGTGACGTCTCTTTCTGTTTTATTCCTGTTTTTCAGCCTCATAATGGCTTCTTGGACTTTCATTGGGCCAACTCTGGCCCTCGTGCTGAAAAATGGCAGCTGCGGACTCCAAAGGTGATCAACTTGTACCAACGAGGCAACTAAATGTACCTGAGTTGAAAAAAGTAAAAAATTCCATTATAATCAGAAACAACTGTGAAGTCAAATATTCTAAACATATGGTGCCCTGAAATGAGGGGACTATGAAATAAAAAGTGCTGTGATTTCGACATGGCATACACAAATAACCCTGAATAAAATCTGGAATGTCCACTTTAACCGCATGTGAATTGCTTGATCTTAAATTTAAAACTGTGGAACACAGGGGCAAATAAAGGGAAAAAAGTGTCTTTGCTTCAAACATTACGGAGGGGCACTGTATATGTTATCAAGCATTAAATGAATAATTTGAATACATAATTGGGGTAAAGTTAGGGTTGACTCAAAATTTACTAACTGTTCTTTAACATTCTGCACAAGTCACGAAAGATGCAAATGCCAATACATTTTCTGAACACAAAGGCTATGATTATTGGGCCAAATTAAGCAGCTGGATTAGTAAATCAGGCATGACACAGTGCTAGAAATTACAGGCAAGGCAAGAGAAGATTCTTCAGATTTATTGTCAGAGTACATACACCTACAACCCTGAGTTTAAAACTTAAAATAATCCAGGTTTTCTATAAATAAATTAAACAGAAATGTTCAAGGGTAATCCTAGAAATTCCACTTCATGCCTGCACTAACGTCCAAATTACAAAATAAATTCTAAAGAACCACATGTCACACTCACCATGTTTTTGCTGAACTGATGCTAAATCCATATCCACATTCCTTCTGGAGTTCTTTAAACAAAGTACATAGAACAAAATTAATTCAAGTCTAAGCAGTTAACCACATCAAATGCCAATGTTATTTTAGATTAAAAACTAGTTCCATAATTTAATTGCTATAAACAAAATGAGGGCAATCAGTTTTAATAAGTCTTTTTAAACATGATTGAAAATTGAAGGTAATGTAAAATTACAGCAGCGCAAGTCGGGCGGGCGAGGGGGGTGGAGACCGGCAACACGAGTCAGGCGGCCAAGGGACCGAGACCAGCAGCGCAAGTCAGGCGGCCGAGGGACCAAAGACCGGCAGTGCGAATCGGGCAGCCGAGGTGGGTGGGGGGGGGGGGGGGGGAGACTGGCAGCGTGACTTGAAGGGGGTGGGGTGGATATAGTAGCACAATTCGGGTGGACTTAAATCTGGCTTTCCGAAATCCGGAAAAATCCAAAATTTGGAACACACTGTCCCCCAAGGGCTCCGATTGTGTTCCTGCATATAGTTATGCTTTTGGGAGATAAATTAACATAACATAACAATTACAGCACGGAAACAGGCCATTAGGCCCTTCTAGTCCGCACCGAACCAAACACCCCTTTCTAGTCCCACCTCCCTGCACAATGCCCATAACCCTCCATCTTCTTCTCATCCATAGACCTGTCCAACCTTTTCTTAAATAATACAATTGACTCCGCCGCCACTATTTCTCCCGGAAGCTCATTCCACACGGCTACCACTCTCTGAGTAAAGAAGTTCCCCCTCATGTTACCTCTAAACCTCTGCCCCTTAATTCTTAACTCATGTCCTCTTGTTTTAATCTTTCCTCCTCTTAACGGAAATAGTCTATCCACATCCACTCTGTCTATCCCTTTCATAATCTTAAATACTTCTATCAAATCCCCTCTCAACCTTCTACGCTCCAAAGAATAAAGACCTAATCTGTCCAATCTCTCCCTATACTCTAGATGCTTAAACCCAGGTAACATTCTGGTAAACCTTCTCTGCACTCTCTCCACTCTGTTTATATCCTTCCTATAATTAGGCGACCAGAACTGCACACAGAACTCCAAATTAGGCCGCACCAACGTCTTATACAATCTCAACATCACCTCCCAACTCCTATATTCCATGCAATGATTGATAAAGGCCAGCATACTAAAAGCCTTCTTCACCACCCTATTCACGTGAGTTTCTACCTTCAGGGAAGGTTTGTTAGAGTAGGTCATTGCAAACACTTTAAAACAGATCTTATTTAAAATACTGGAGCTCTGCCCCATGCTAGACATATCGGCTTCAGAGCTTTTGGGAGCTTCTGAATAGTGCTCAAGAGACTTCACTAATGGATTTTTGTTTGCAAATGGCAACAGATGAAAGAGCTTGCCAGAGCCGCTGCTGTCTGGAAGAGAACTTGCTGTTCTGAGAGGGTCATGTGGTTTTGTAAGCAGAGAGAGTCAAACAGGTTTTTCTCTTAGAGAGAGAGAGAGAGAGAGAGAGAGAGAGAGAGAGAGAGAGAGAGAGAGGCAGACAGACAGACAGATCACTTGTACAGTGTTACAGCCACCAGACAGCAGCTGGGACTGGAACAGGACAAGCTGGCAAGCTTTTGGAAAGCTCCATGTTGTAAGATGGCCTGGTCAAAGCCCTTGTGGTTCATGCAACAGGAGAGGACTGGGTGCCTAATGTTTCACTTGGAATAAGTGCAACAAAAAGGAACTCTGTGGTTAACTGAAAGAAAGAGGTTATCATCTGGAGAACCCTGAGGGGGCAAATTTCATCAGCATGACACTGAGGTGACTGATTAAAAAGGAACAACAAATCTCTCTCTGAAAACCAACAAGAACCTTCCTGAGCAGTAACCGTTTACCTTTCAAGCACCAGAGCCTGGTGAACTTTATACATGTTCAATTCTGTGCACAGTATAAGAATTGCCTGTAACCAGTGAACTTGGAGGAATGAGAAGTGAGATTAGACTGTGAACCAAAGAACTTTTCTGAATTTACACACACGTTACACGCACGTGCGCTTAGAATTAGAAGGGGGTTAAGAGTTTGATTCTATTTTCATGCTTAAAGATAATTAAAAGCAAATTTTGTTTAAGTAACCATTTGTCGTGGTGAATATCTATTGCTGCCGGGTTTTGGGGTCCTCTGGGCTTATAACAATCTGAAGTAGCTTTGTGTGCTCACTGGTCTTAGCTTAGTTAAACAGTAAAGTCTGTAGATGATGTGATTGCTGTGCGTTGATGAAAGGCTTAGGCCCAAAATAGTTCTGATAGATGCTGCATGACCTGTTGAGTTTCTCCAGTACTTCTGTGTATTGAGATGTAAATTAGTCGTAAGCTTTATTTGGTATGTAACATTAAATTAACAGCTTTGAATGTGAACTTTTATCTGCGTTGGGGAAACCAATAAATGGTAGAAGTTAGACAAATGTCAAATCAAAAGGCAGGAGAGTGGGATAATAGATGAATGGATAATAGGGCGGTTGATCATCAAAAGGTGAAAGGATATTTCCCTAATTGGAGCTCCTCTTTTGCTTGAACTTACTTATCCTTATCTTAAGATTCCGAATCCAATAAATCTAGCAGTTTTTTTGTTTACTCCTGAGATTTTTGAAATGTCCTGAAACATATGGGTGATTCAGCTTCTTGAACTGGTGCAATCTTTGCAAGGTGCATCTGCAATTCTCATCAGAATGGGCCTCGAACATTGAGGAAAAGCTGCTAATGTGTTCACGTTTGGATGGCGTCTGACTGGAAGGACCCAGAGACGCCACATTCCCTTAGGGGAACTGCTAGGGTCATTCAGAACTTCAAAATACCCAGCAGCCAAGTCTCACAGTTGGTGCAATTTTTGATGCTCCAAAACAAAAAACTGCAGGACCACATGATCCATATCAAGGCTACTCTAGTTGCATCTCCAAACCTTGTCACCTTTATCACCGATGGCATAAGGATAGGTACTTCAGTTTTTTTTTTTAAACAGACCTTTTCAAAACAGTCAGGTTGAATTCAAACCAGCACCAGCCCAGAGGCCACTGATTTCTCAAGCTAACATTCAGTGAAGCAGCTCTTATGATTGAAATACTCACGAGAGCACATCCTTCCTCATCAGATTCAGGCTGAGACAAGTCTGATTCACTTCTTGATTTTGTCAGTCTATAGCCAGAATTTGTCTGCACAGAATGGGTTTCTGCTGTCAAGCTTTCACTCCTGGAACAAACGAGTCTGGTTATCGTGGTCTCCACAAGTTAGATACATACTTCAGGTATGTTGTATCTAAAACATACTGTCACATCGCTTAACATTGAAACACATTTGGATAGTTCTCATCAGATGTAATTAACATCAGCACACCACTTCCTTAAATGACTCAAAAATTCAGACCGTTTGTTAAATTCTACTTAATTTTTTTTAAATATTTCGACATACTGCCCGATAACAGGCCCTTGAGCACATGCTGCCAAAATACCGGAAACCGGAGCACCCCGAGGAAACCCACACAGACACTGGGAGAAAGTACAAATTCCTTACAGACAGCATGGGATTCAAACCCGAGCCACTGGCGCCGTAATAGTAGATACAGTTTTGACATCAAAGAATCTGGAGTCCTAATTCAAAAAAAAAGATTCTCACTGTTCTGAGGTACTAAAAAAAAGTATTAAGATGGATGCACCTTGTTTTTATTTGCAGTGGTATTTTGGATATCTTCTAACACTGAATAGAAGTGATGGGAAAGGGTGAGACAACAGCTGTCTTCATCACTTGTGCAGAGGGTTCAGCTAGACATACCCAGTAAACTTTCTGTCTGAGCCCAGAGCCCAAGGTCTACAAGACACCATTTCAAGCATTGTAAACTGAATTATTTTGTGGACAGCCACAAATCTTACAATGCAAAGCCTATAAATGATCATGTAGGAGGTAAAATAAACCATCCTGGCATGCCAAAATCCCTCCACTGAAAATGCTCGTGTTCCACTTTGGATATCAAATAGGTACATGGTGCTGAGGACCAAGCTTTGAATGTCTTTCGTGATCTCTCCTTTTCAGTGCAAACGAGATTTTCAAAAATCTTGACCAACTCGAGCTTTTACAGTAAAAGGCTGACAAATAGTCAAAGGAGTTTATAAAGCAAGACTTGAAGATCTCTCAAAGCCTGGCATCCATTCATGATTCAGCTCTTCAGTTTTAGGTGTTGTAGCTAAGAACCAAATCTTTCCATACTTCTAGACCAAAACTGCCTTCAGCAATAGTAAAGAAAAACCGTCTATAAAACTCGGCGCTAGGATTTTAACGTTCTCTATTATTATGACCTTGCTCAATTAGCTTTGTTTGAATCAACAAATAAAGAGAAAAAGCACTTTAAAATAGTGGTGTGTTACTGTATTACAAAAGCATCAAATTCCAAAAATGGATTCTAATTTACTGCAATTGTATTTTGGGCTGAATGGAAAAAAAGGATTCAATATAACATTTAATTTAACAGAGAGAATTTCCCCCTCCGAAGGTAATAAACCGCATATGATTGTAATACAATTCAAAGCTTATTTTGTTAATCTGCCACAAACCGCCAAATTGATAGAATACATTTCTCAGTTTCCCGTAGTGGAAGTAGGTGCCAAGCTAGTCCAGCACTTTCATAGCTTAGTTCCAGGATGTTTTGATGTGGACTGTCAGTATTCCTCACAAAACATTTGTTTGGTGGCATCTGATCCGGATGGACAAGGACCATGCAACTTTGGAGCTGAAGCCTAGAACATTGGGCGGAGTCAAATTTTGCACAACTTTGAAATGCTAATGTATCATGAAGCTTGATAAAACTCTCTTATTTCTCTTCTGTAGCCCTGCTTTTATATCCACCCAAACAAAATAACAAAACAATAAGGAACTTGGGGTAAAAAAAATAATGGAGTACATTTTTTTTAATAACACTATGGCGATACCATCTCTTCACAGGCTCCTGATGAGCAACAGGTCCAACTGCATTAAGCATACGTCAGATTAAAAATCCTATTTATTTATTTAGACCCACAGCTCGGTAACAGGCCATTTTGGCCCCCGAGTCTGTGACGTCCAATTTACCCCCTATTAACCTATACCCCCGGTACGCCTTTGAACAGTGGGTAGAAACTGGAGCCCCCAGAGAAAACCCACACAGATTCGGGGAGAACGGACAAACCCCTTGCAGACAGTACGGGATTTGAATTCCAGTCCAGTCCCTATCGCTGGCGCCGTCAAGGCGTTGCACTAACCGCCAACCATGCCACCCCTAATATCATAGCAGAGGGATTAAAAATCATTTTTATAGAGATCATTAAGCAAATAGTGACCAAATATTCAAAAGAATGCAGATAAAAACAAAAATGCTGGTGGAACTCAGCAGGTCACGCAGCATTCATAGGAGATAAGGGCCTTCTGCTTCTCTTCTCCTGACTGGAAGAGGCACCCAGCAATTTCTGCCGATTGCGAATCTGTCAGCCTAACAGCAGATGAAAGCATATTTCGTTTAGTATTACACTTGTTTTATTACATGACAATAAAGGAATTTTGAATCTTTAAGAAGGGCTCAGTCCTGAAACATTGGTTATATCTTTATCTCCTATGGGCGCTGCAAGACTTGCTTGGTTCCTTCAGCATTTCTGCTTGAACTACTTTGCAGACTTTCTTATTTCACTTCATGCAAAATAATGCAATAACTTTCAATTATCAATATTATATCTTTATCTCCTATGGGCGCTGCAAGACTTGCTTGGTTCCTTCAGCATTTCTGCTTGAACTACTTTGCAGACTTTCTTATTTCACTTCATGCAAAATAATGCAATAACTTTCAATTATCAATAGTCAAATGTACATCAATAAAATAAACAATAAATTCTACATAGCATAAAAAAGTGCTGATGGAACACCACAAGTCACGCAGCAGCCATCAAATGGAGTGATTTGCTAAGTTTCTCCAGAATTTTTGTGTACTGCAATGTACGTAAATTATTGTTTGATCCATCTGGTTGACATTCAAGAAACTGCTTTGATGGTATTATTTAGAAAGAAGTTGCTAACCTCGTCATAAAACCGAGTCCTTCGTTAATTCCAGAAACACAAGGCCCCTTCAGGCCCTCATCTTTTTGGCGCAACTCCTGTATGGCGGGGGTGACACCCAGAATTAATAGCGCACAGCGATGAATAACGGAGTTGCACGCTGCCGTGTAATGGTCCTGCCCTTCTGCAAGTCCAGTGCTGACCCGCCGCTCTTCCCTCAGCTGAGATGGTGGATCATCCAGCCGGACAACTGGCCCACTGCCAATTCCAACAGCGCTGCTCATTCTCTCCCGGTCTCGGCTCCGAGCAACTTCACGGGCTGATAGGAAACATTGAAAGATTTCTGTAATATGCAACACAAAACACAAACAAACACAACAATCATTAAAAGCTAGCACAAGCAGTGCCAAAATTGAGCTGAACTTATTTTTGCGGCACAAGCAAAATACAAACTGAGGAAGGGGAAAAACATGAGATTCACATGTTTTAGAATGCAGACGAACCTGTATCACTATTTAAATACATTGTGGGAAATAGTCATACAGGCTTAATGGCACCGAGAAGACAAAAGCTTTTAAAAACAAAACCTCTCATATCACAAGCATCTCATCATGTTGAATTAACACTGGTTTGTTATTTCAGAGCAAGATTACTTCAATTTTGAAGTGTACCAACCCTTTCGTTAAAGAGTTCAAACTTTAATACATCATCTCATCAGCAAAATCAAATTCAGAAAGCCAACATCATGAAAATCTATCGCTCTATCTACAAATTTAATCTGGAATTATGTGATTAAAATTCTCATCCGAATCCACAGCCTCTCTATTAATGCATAGATTACAGAGATTACATGGAACAATGCAGCACAGTACAGGTCCTTCGGCCCTCGATGCTGCGCTGACCCACATATTCTTATCAAAAAAATACTAAACCCTTCCTACCTTGTAACCCTCTATTTTTCTTCCATCCCTGTGCCCAAGTCTCTTAAATGCCCCTAATGTTTCAGCCTTCACCACCACCCCTGGCAAGGCAGTCCAGGCACCCACAACTCTCTGTTTAAAAAAAACTTACCCCAGATAACTCCCCTAAACTTCCCTTCTTTCATGATGTACAGATGTCCTCTGGCATTAACTAATCTTACCCTGAGAAAAAAGGCACTGGCTAGCCACTTTATCTATGCCTCTCAGAATCTATTAAATCTCCTCTCATCCTTCTTTGCTCCAAGGAGAAGTCCCAGCTCTGCTAACCTTGCCTTGTAAGACTTATTTTCAATCCAGGTAACATCCTGTCGTTGTCCAACCCGATCGCCCGCAAACCCCGCCCTCCCGCACACAGGCCTGAGTAAGGATTATGAACTTTAATCTCAGGATAAAACGATCTTCCAATAGTTTCATGTCACAGTGATAAATATATTCCTGGTTAAAAATGGTCCTGCACCTGAATACAAGCTCATTAGGCATAAAACTTGAAAAGTGTGTCAATCAAAGGATATCTGTACCAATGGAAAAAGGGCATGGCAAATAACCCTGCTAGAGTTCATTTGATTGTTTCAGGAATCATGTCATTCCCCCACATTCTCAATAACCCTCAGATTTTTACTATTCGACAGCACACTAGCAACATTTGACAAATCCTCTAGAGAAATATTATTTATTGAATATTTTATTTCTCATTTGTTAATGCTTCTGGAAAGAGTTTATCCAAAACTATTATTAAACATTTATTTTAATAAGAAAAAGTTTAACATTACATATGTTGAAAGAAGAGAAAACATGCAGATGTTGTTGAAAATTTTCAATAAATATTTAGTTCAGCCCACGACTTAGTCCAAGTTTTTAATTTTGGCCCTCCGTGAATTTGAGTTTGACACCCCTGTTATAAACAGTTGTGCTCCAGGTAGAATTGGATCAATTTAAAGATTCTTCTTCTTTGGCTTGGCTTCGCGGACGAAGATTTATGTAGGGGGTAAAAAGTCCACGTCAGCTGCAGGCTCGTTTGTGGCTGACAAGTCCGATGCGGGACAGGCAGACACGGTAGCAGCGGTTGCAGGGGAAAATTGGTTGGTTGGGGTTGGGTGTTGGGTTTTTCCTCCTTTGCCTTTTGTCAGTGAGGTGGGCTCTGCGGTCTTCTCCAAAGGAGGTTGCTGCCCGCCAAACTGTGAGGCGCCAAGATGCACGGTTTGAGGCGTTATCAGCCCACTGGCGGTGGTCAATGTGGCAGGCACCAAGAGATTTCTTTAGGCAGTCCTTGTACCTTTTCTTTGGTGCACCTCTGTCACGGTGGCCAGTGGAGAGCTCGCCATATAACACGATCTTGGGAAGGCGATGGTCCTCCATTCTGGAGACGTGACCCATCCAGCGCAGCTGGATCTTCAGCAGCGTGGACTCGATGCTGTTGACCTCTGCCATCTCGAGTACTTCGATGTTAGGGATGAAAGCGCTCCAATGGATGTTGAGGATGGAGCGGAGACAAGCGTTCTAGGAGCCATAGGTGGTGCCGGTAGAGGACCCATGATTCGGAGCCGAACAGGAGTGTGGGTATGACAATGGCTCTGTATACGCTTATCTTTGTGAGGTTTTTCAGTTGGTTGTTTTTCCAGACTCTTTTGTGTAGTCTTCCAAAGGCGCTATTTGCCTTGGCGAGTCTGTTGTCTATCTCATTGTCGATCCTTGCATCTGATGAAATGGTGCAGCCGAGATAGGTAAACTGGTTGACCGTTTTGAGTTTTGTGTGCCCGATGGAGATGTGGGGGGGCTGGTAGTCATGGTGGGGAGCTGGCTGATGGAGGACCTCCGTTTTCTTCAGGCTGACTTCCAGGCCAAACATTTTGGCAGTTTCCGCAAAGCAGGACGTCAAGCGCTGAAGAGCTGGCTCTGAACGGGCAACTAAAGCGGCATCGTCTGCAAAGAGTAGTTCACGAACAAGTTTCTCTTGTGTCTTGGTGTGAGCTTGCAGGCTGCATTTGCAGCTTGCAGATTGAAGAGACTGCCATCCGTGCAGTACCGGATGTAAACAGCGTCTTCATTGTTGGGGTCTTTCATGGCTTGGTTCAGCATCATGCTGAAGAAGATTGAAAAGAGGGTTGGTGCGAGAACACAGCCTTGCTTCACGCCATTGTTAAAGATTAATCCATGCACATCTACCTGGCTAAGCCCAAGAGTTTGTGGCCTGTCACCTTCTGCCGTGCTCTGTTTGGTGATAGCCTTTGACTATAGATGTTGGAAACTAAATGATTCTATATAGTAACATATAATGCTTGAGAATGAATAACTACAAGGGATAAAAACCTGTGGATGCTAATTATATTGCCACAAGCATAGCAATAATATTTAAATGTTGTGTAACTCTGCAACGGCAAGGCTTAAATCAGACTCAAGAATTAATTTCAGCGAATGTTTTCTTACTTCCAGCAGTCAGGACCTCCTGATCTCTTTCTTCCTCTTCCTCCTCTTGTCCTTGATGCTCTTCCTCCCGATCTCTGTCTGCTAGCTCTTCCATTTCTGCTTCTTCATCAATGGTTCGAGTGAAAGAAAGTTCCCGAAGGTCAGTATCTGTTGCCTCAATATTCTCTAACAACTGGAAAGTAGAAGAAGTACTGAATTACTTCCGTAGAACTTTTCTCCTTGTTTTCAAAAATCAACGTTATTTTTAATTGTAATTTTTGTTTTACATCACACAAAGATTTATTTTTATAGACATGGCCAGAACTTTTCTCTTACACTATAAATTTGAGATGGAGTTGAATGCATGGTGAAAACTTGTAGACATGTAATAACCACAAGGGAGAAAGACAGATTGGCCTTTCAGTTAAACAGGAAAGTCTGCAGTTGCTGGGGTTGCAGTGCAATGCACAGAAGTACTGGACAGACACAGCAAGTCATGTAGCATCCACAGGAAGCCCAGGGTAGCCAACATGTCGGGCCTGAGCCCTTCATCAAGGTATGAGCAAAAAAGCGGACAAGCAGCTGAATTAAAAGGGGGAGAGGAGAGAGGAAAGGGCAGGAGGAGGAGCACAGGCTAACAGGTAAGATGTCAAGAGGTGGATATGTATGAGAGGCCAGAAGAGAAGCTGAGATGATGGGGAAGGGGGCAACTCTCTGAGTGGAGAGAAAATGGAAGGAGGTGGGGAACTGGAGATCATTTCAGAAATGTGACCGATCTCCATGTTAAATTCTAACTCAGTGTTAAAGCGGGCTCAATTTTAACATTTAAGAATTTGGACAGGTGCATGGATGGGAGAGGTATGGGGGGGGGGGGGTCTATGGACTGGGTGCAGGTCTGTGGGACTAGGCAAAAAAAATGGTTTGACACAGACTAGAAGGGGTGAAGGGGTTTGATTCTGTTCAACGATTCTATGGAGGGAGAGGGAGATCAGCTTCCAACGTGTTATCCTTCACAATTTCCATCTCATACAATCTGATCTCAACATCAGTCACATCTGCCCCTCCCCTCTCTGCTTTCTGCATTTCCGTCCATTCAGTACCTCCCTCTGTGACTGCAGGAAATGCAGCTCTTGCGCCCAAATCACCTTCACCACCATTCAGAGCCCCAAAGAGCCCTTCCAAGCGAAGCAATGTTTCACTTGTATATCTGCTGGGGTCATCTTCTGCATCCCATGTGGCCTCCTCTACATCAAAGAAACTGGACACCATCTGGGAGGCCGTTTTGTTGAGCACCTTTGTAATTACAGGGATCTTCTAGTGGCCAAACATTCCACATTTTAATTTAAAACCTCTTAATTTCCATCTGGGCACTCTCCAGCCAGATGGCATTAACGTCGACTTGTCCGGTTTCTGCCAACCTGCTCTCCTCTTCCTCCTCCTTCCCTTTCCAATTCACCTCCCTTCCTTCCACTAGCCATCTTTCCTCCCCTTAATCGCTGCTTTCCCCTCCCTCCCTTCTCCACCTAGCACTTCCTGCCTTTGCGACCACTCCTCCTCCCCCTCCACCCCCACTCTTCCTGCCAACATTTTCCATACCTTGATGAAGGGCTTAAGCCTGAAACATCAGTTATGTATTTTTATCTTTGCTATATAGAGAACACGGTTTGACCTGCTGAGTTTCTCCAGCATTGTGTGTTTTTACTTCAACAATGGTGTCTACAGATTTTTGTGTTTTACTTCCATTTTAATTCCACATGAATATCCATGGTGGCCTCATGTACAACCAAACCAAGGCAAGCCCAAATTGGAGAAACAACACCTCATATTTCGTCTGGGCACTCTCTAACCAGACAGCATTAACAACCTCCAACTTCCATTAAACCCTCTCCCGTCTCTCTTTCCCTATCCATCTACATCCCCCATCCCCCTCCCCTATCATTTCTCAGCTATTTTCTCTTCTACCCTCCACTGGCATCCAAATGTTATCCCGTGCTCCTTCCACAGCCCCTTTCTCCCTCCCTCCACCCACTAATCCCCAACATTATTCAGGCACCCGTCTGCTTTTTTGCTCATACCTTGAAGAAGGGCTCAGGCTGAGTTTCTCCTGCACTTCTGTGTACTGCGCTACAATCCCAGTGTCTGCTAACTTTCTTCTTAGCTAGAGAGGCATGTTCTTTCAGTTTAGGCTAGAATTATAACTTACTGTTACCTCTTAAAAGGCAAAAAATTTTCAGTCAAGGGATCTGTAATATTACTGAATATCTGGAAAATGTTTTGAAATAGCAGCAAAAATGACATGGTTGTTGGAACACATCAATGAAAAAAAAATCAAGATCGAAATATACTTAAGGGATACAAACATGGAAGGGATATAAGTAGACAATTTTAATGACTACCAATTAAATGGTATCAGACATGGTCAAAATTTTGGAATACAAGATATAAACCTAGATCAGGGTACCACAAGAATCATTATGTTTGAAACAGGAAGAATGATTACGTTATGTACAATGATGCAAAAATTTAAAACATTTCTTTCAAGCTTCATAAAATTAGATACAAGAGTGAAATAGTGTATATAAATACAAATGCTGAAAGGCCCTCATCTCTGAAATGTGAAAACTTTGCCTTTCGATCTCCAGATGCTTATTGATCCACTGAGTATTTCAAGTTCACACGCAGTCCTCTGGTATTGACATTATTCATGGCTGGATGCATCATCACAAAACAGACAGAACACGTGTATTATGCCAGGATGAACAATCACAGTTGTAAGGCGACCATCAGATAATCAGTTCATCCCAAAGAGACAAAAGTTTAACACAATTTTGTTGGCAAAGTTTGGAGAAATGAATCAGTTGTAAGGCATTATCAAACTAAATTTATTCAGGAAGTAGAAATAAAGTTTGGATAAATTTAAAAACAGAGGGCAGCTAGAGTACTGAATATTCTTCTCAACTCATGGTATTCCTTCGGAAAAAATAAGATAAAGGAATCAAACCAAAATGTACGGCATTGAAGAATGACGGGGCAGTAAGATAACTTCTGCATTCCTGCAGTGAAGAGCTGACAAGCAAAACAGATAAAATTCTGTAAACCTCCATGCT
Source organism: Narcine bancroftii (assembly GCF_036971445.1). NCBI lineage: Eukaryota > Metazoa > Chordata > Chondrichthyes > Torpediniformes > Narcinidae > Narcine > Narcine bancroftii. Next base: position 21,688,862 of record NC_091479.1, on the reverse strand, counting down.
GTCAACTCTATTCCACTCAAAGCTATCCAGAAGTATGTTCTGCAGCTGTATCCTCCCCCCCTCCATAAACTTACCCTCCTTGCACTGGAAGGTGACTGTGTCTGGATGAGTTCCATGTTTTTACACGCTAGCAATCGGTTACGAACCTTGTAAACACAACGATATATTTCTGCAAGTGCTTTACTAGGTTGGTATCTAGAAAGTTTGGAAAAAAAAAATCACTGAAAATGTCCATAGACAGAAATTTCTACTGGGAACAAATCTTAAGAAAAATTATTTTATAAAAATTGATGAAGATTTACAACTTTCCGAGTATGTACTAAGACAACATTCTGTTCTAGCCATCAGTTTCCAAATTAGAGTACGAACCGAACCAATGTTTTATGAATGAAAAATACAAAGCACTTCCTTCCAGGTTCATAAAATTGGATACAAGAGTGAAATAGTGTAAATGAAATCATGCATATAATTGATGAAGGGCCCTCATCTCTGATATTGAACTCCTCCTTTCTATGCACAGATGCATCATTCACCTGACAGTAATGACCTGATACCAATGTACCTTGTTTTTGCAATATCTGACATAGGAGCAGGAAGCCTTCCCCATATCAATTTAAAACAAAGCTAGAATAAGCCAGGTCTACCTTCAGTCCAGCAGCCATGTCCCATGGTTGACGAGGAAGCAGTGGACGTGGAATACATTAAATGGGATTAAAAATTGTTGGCTTACAGGAATCTGTCGTGAGCTAATTGCTTTAAAAAGGATAGCTCCCCATGACCTGCGTGAGTTTCCTATTTCCTCCCAATGACTTCTGGGGGTTAGGCTAATTGGTCACATGGGCGTATTTGGGCTGCGCGGGCCGATAGGGTCTGTTACCATGCCGTATCACCGAATCAAATTTAATGCTACTGCCATATATCCTACGATAGCCAACAAAAGCAAGGTGGGGGGGGGGGGTGTTGCATGAAAGAAAAAAGCATGCACAAATCTGCAACACTGAAAATTAAAATGTAGGAGTCACAGATGGCATAAATATTTTTACCTGAGGTAATTTAGACCCTAGCATCGAGCAAAATCATCTTTTAGGAGCACCATTAAGTAAAGGGAGCAACATCTATTCCATTTGATTCCCTTGATCGTGACGCTACCTGAACCCAACTCCAGAACTCCGTCCTCTTCTGCTGGCAAAACATCAGTGGTCATCGACCTTCTTCCGAGCCCTTGTCTGATTTCTAATCCCCTCGACACCAGTGATTTTCAAACCTTTCTTTCCACTCACATATCACTACGCCATAGGTGCTCTGTGATTACTTAAGGTGGTATGTGAGTGGAAAGAAAAAGTGTGAAAACCACTGCTCTATGCTCTCCAACCATTGGGGGAAAGATGAACGTTCAGCGGCACAAGGACAGCTGTTCCCTGCTGCCATCAAATTCCTGAATGATCAATGAATTAAAGATACTGCCTCACTTTTGTGCACTATTTTTATTTATTTATTTTTTTGGTTTGCCCTGTGATGCTGTGGCAAAATTTCGCGAATTTTTCATGACATTCTACACATCCATCTCCTCCAAGTTGGTTTATTTTGTATAATAAATACCTAAAGTTATTGTTGAAGTGAAAGATGTTCTGTTCTGCTGCCAACTTCCCAGTGGTCAAACATTTCAATCCCACACTGACCTGTCTATCTATGACCTCGTGCATTGCCAAGTCGAAGCCACCGGCAAATTGGAGGGACACCACCTTGCATTCTGTCGAGGCAGTGTTCAACCAGACGACATCAATATGGACTCCTCTAATTTCCTTTCGGCCCCCCCCTCTCTTTCCTTCATCCCTTTGTTTCCATTCCTTCAGCTCCCCACCCCCTTCCCTTCCTTCTCCAATCAGAAAGCTATCTTTCTTCCCGCTCTGCCCTCACCTCCGTCACCTCTCAACTTCTGTCTCCTCTACCCTCACTGTATCGTCTTACCTGTTAGGCTATTATGTCTTACCTGTTAACCTTCCCCTCTCACCCCCAACCTTTTATTTGCGTATCCGCCGGATTTTCAGCACTCCTGAAGAAGGACTCATGCCCAGAGCATTCATGCTTTTTACTTTCTATGGATGCTGGGTGACCTGCTGAGTTTCTCCAGCATTTTTGTGGCGTACATGAGACCGCAGCATCTGCAAATGTCTTGATTATCCCTTAAAGTTATTGATTCTGCTACACAGAAGGCAAGAGGTGCAACCAAGAAAACTTAACTCACATCTTCTAAGCCAAAGCTTTTAGCATGAAACCATTCTAAAGCAGCTCTTCTTTCTTTACCGCTGTTATCAGACATCAATATAATAAAATTATATTGGCTTTGTTCTATACTAACAGATTTCTCTGTGTTTCACCTGCTGGACTAGGTATGGGATCTTGAGCTGAATGGATGGCAAAACAAACTTTCTCACAGCCTCTTAATACATATGACCACAAGTTCGAAACTTACAGGAATTGAAAGAAGCGATTCTTAATCCAGTAAGGGTTAGAGGGGCAAGGGCAGAGTGAAAAAGAAGGGTGGATTGGGGACGACAAGAAAGAGGAGAGCAGCAGGAGGGCTAAGAAAAGAGGAGGTGCAGAGACAAGAGTCATAAAGAATGAAAGCTTTGGCCCAATTCACCCTTGTGGGCCAAGATGCCTATCTGAGCTCATCCCATTTGCCTGCATTTTTCCCTGATGCCTCAAAACGTTTCCTATCCATTTACCTGCCTAAAAGTCTTTTAATCATTGCAAGTGTACCCATCTCTATCATTTCCTCTGGCAGCTCATTCCATTTACCCACCCACCACCCTCCTTGTGAGTAAGTTGCCCCTCAGGACCCCTTCAAATCTTTCCCCTTTCACTGGAGATCAAAGCCCTCTGGTTTTAGACTCCTTTACCCTGGGAAAAAGATTCATCTTATAGAACACAGCACTACAGCACAGTACAGGCCCTTTGGTCCTCTATGTTGTGCTGACCCATATATTCCTAAAATAGTATTAAACCCACCCTACCCCGTAACCCTCTATTTTTCTTTCATCCCTGTGCCTAAGAGTCTCTTAAATTCCCCTAGTGTTTCAGCCTCTAATACCATCCCTGGCGAGGCATTCCAGGCACCCACAACTCTCTCTCTGGGTTAAAAAACGTACCCCTGATGTCTCCCTCAGAACATCCCTCTTTTCACTTTGTACAATATTCTCATGGATTTTATATCCCTCCGCAAGGTAACCCCTCAACCTTCTATACTCCAGGGAGAAAAGTCCCTGTTTATCTGACCTTTCCTTGTAGCTCAAGTTCTGCTAAACTCCTCTTGAATCTTTCCTGCCCCCTTTTGAGAGGCAGACGCTCTGCTGATACCCGCATCCAAGGATATGCATTACCCATTCGCTTTTACCTCACATTTCACTCCCCTGTCCTGTTCCAATTACTTTTCACCCTTTAACTCAGCTTGTAAAATGAACTTGGACTCCACTGTGACCTACTAAGATACAAGCTTTTTGCAGAAAGCATAATCCAAGATCCTTTCACCCACCAAGGACCTATTTTGCGGTCTCAAATAGCTCTGTAAAATTTGGCACACCTGTATGAGCACTGCTCCATTGTTGACAAGATTACCCTAAAAAAAACATGCATTTACTCAAGTACTGAAGGAAAACGATTTTTTATTTACCTGCTCTCCCCACACACTTGATTTAGTAAACCAGTGTGCTTTAAAAGAGTTGCTAGAACAAATCTTGAAGCAGTGTCCAACAAAGTCTCATTACCAAGAGCAGCACTATCCCAATCTGGAAAATATATGGAGCATTAACAAATCTATAATATACTGGCAGAGATTTGTCCATTTTAACTTTCAAAAACTTGCATTTGATACATTTTTAAGTATTAACATTCCGACTATCCTTCCATTTCCTGCAAATACCATGATCCAAATAATCGTGTCTGAGCACATAATGACATCAATATGAGAACATGTACCCTGCCTCCACTAATCAATTTTTACTCAAAATAATTTTCAATCCAGCTGTTAATTACACTTAAAGTGCTTTTTTGTGTGCGATCGACTAACAGCGTAACAAAATTAAGGCGAGAGAGGCTGTACAAGTGGGTGGGGATTCAAATGAAAGCAGATGGTGGGAATGTTCTGAGTTGGGTCGATTTCAATATAAGGAATATTGCAGGAAAGGTGGATGAGCTTAGAGTTTGACACATAGAATTATGACATTTTGGCCATTAGGTGAGCCTTGGTTGCAGAAGGGGGTAGGACTGGTTGCTCAATGTTCTGGGGTTCTGTGGCTTCAGATAAAATAGAGAGGGAGGGGTGACATTGCTAGTCATGGAAAATATCACAGCAGTGCTCAAACAGGACAGATTAGAGGGCTCGTCTACCGAATCTATATGCGTGGAACTGAGGAATGGGAAAGGGATGACCACATTAAAGGGGTTGTATTATAGACCACCCAATAGTCAGCAAGAATTGGAGGAGCAAACCTGCAGAGATAACAGACAGCTGCAGAAAACAAAGTTGTAATAATAGGTGAATGTGCTCAGGAAAGTTTCCCAATCAATATATAAAAAGGGAACAGTTTAGGTCCAGTGATCAAAATGCCATAGTTTCAAGATATTTCTGAGATTCTAAATTAGGGAAAGGCCAATTTTGAGGAAATGAGAAAGGATCGAAAAAGAGTCAGGTAATTTTCTGGCAGTTGTTCAAGGAGGTGTCCTGGAAAGTTGATGAAGGCTATGGATGTTGTCTAACATTGACTTTAGGAAGCCCTGTATGAGAAGTTGGTCAAAAGCGTTCAAGTGGTTGGCATTCAGGACGTGGTAGTCAACTGGATTAAACATTGGCTTTGCAGGAGAAGCCAAAGTGGTAGTTGAGGATTTTATCTGACTGGAGGCCTTTGTCGAGATGTGTCCTTTGTTTATCATCAACATCAGCCATTCTTAACTTTTTTTTTTGGGGGGGGGGGGTCTATGACCCTCTTATTTATGGGAGCCTTCCCTGTGAAGCACTCATTTAGTTGGTTTCTTCCATATTTCTCTCCTACCAACTACACAATCCAAAAATTCTTTTATGATTTCAATCCATAGCCTCCCCCTTAAATGTGCCATGGCCCCAAGGTGGGGGAGGGGGGGTGGAGAGAGAATGGCTGATATATATCCTTTCTCCACTATTTTGACTTCTCCAAATACATTGTGGAATGATTCACCACATACTAACCCTGGTTCAGCTTTTCTTCCATAAAGAGCAAACTCAGCAGCCAAGGAAAGTCCAATGTTTGACCCTTGCCTCATTCCTCATTGACATCGACTCTTGATGACCCGAACCACACGCACAGGATTTGCTTCCAGCTTCTAACTTCATGGTGATAATACCAAGAAAGAGTTTCCAGTATTGCTCTCAAAGGAATATATAATTAACTGTCTAACTCACTAATCAAATTGACCTAGTCAGTGAAAGCTCTAAGACGTTGCCTCAGACACAATTTCATTACGCAAATATTTACTGTTGAGCAGAAATGCAGAACCTCTCCATTATTTTCATCTTAAACAGGGTGTCAAATAGTATCTATCCACTACCACAGCTATCTACCACCTTACAAGTTCAAGTTTACAATCTGACGAAAAAGCATTTATTTTGGATCAAAATGCAATCTCATAATACACAGTACATAATAATCAAATTTCTACATAAAATTGCAGTTTAAAAACAAAATATATATAGGAATGATTTACTCAATTATAGGATATTGTTTATCAATCCCAGAGATTGCAGGAAGAAGCTATTTCCTCGCCCATCAGTCCTGATTTAAATGCCTTCATGGTAGTGGGCAAAGATTTTGCTACCAACCCAGACTGACTGTGGTCTTTCTGTCAAGAAATCCAGTTGCAGAGAGGGGTGCTGAGTCCCAGCAAGAAGAGTTTATCCACCAGCCTCTGAGAAATGATCATGTTGAACACTGAGCTGGATCATTCTACTGGTGGGTCATTCTATCGGTGGGTCAGGACTGACTACAACATCACCATTATTAATATTCTTAACCAAGTTGAAATCTCGAGGCAAGGCTGGCCAGTGTTTTCTTGCTGGACTCCCAAGCCCTTCTTCCAATCTCCGAAACTGTAATTCATTGAAAATGCTGGCGCCTGACTCGTTTATTTGTTCCCTGTTTGACAAGGCATAAATCTGAGATACAACAGTGGGTTCTTAAGCTCTGTAACCTCTACTGGTGTCAAATTTGTTGTCAACATTCACTTTTCCTCAGAACACACATCTGCTCATTCAACCCGACCATCAATGGATAGAATTTCCAATCGTCTCAGCCCAGCTCTCATGGAATTCCAACTCCCTCACCACTGGTCTGAGAATATTTAAAATACTGCTGAATTTTGTATTACATTTTAAATTCACTTTTGCCCGCCCACCCTTCTGTGTGATGTTCTGTTGAATACAGTATTTTGTTAAGAAAGTTGAGTCATTAAGCACATTATTATTTCATCTTTTTCAATTTTTAAATTGGTTTTAATATATTCAAAATATGTAGGTACACATAGTAATAATGAAGTAAGTTAATTTCAAGTGACGAGTATCAGGTAATGATAAACAATGGACCTATGAACCCATATTATTAATTGGGAAAAAAAGTATAAGAAAACACATAACATTCTTTAACTAATCTAATAATCTATGAGGGTGGCCAACTTAGAGTGCACTACTAATAACAAACACTATGGGGTCATAAAAAAAAAAGTAGAGGTGAATAATCTATAAATTTTTTAAGTAATTGAGAAAAGGATCCCAACGAGAAAGAGAATTAAGATCCATTGCAGTCGTAAAACACCTAATTTTTTCTATCACATTCTTCAATAAGAAGGACAGACAGGATTTTTCCCTTCAAGCAATAAGGGAAGCAAATCCATTGGCCCACTCACTCCAAAAATAACAATGAGAAAGGGCGAGAAGTCAAATTAATATTATTATTTCTTAAAGTGTGTGGATTGGAAACAAATGCACATTTCATAACGAGATGTAGCTAGAGTTCTAAGCCAGTCCACGTACCTTTGCTAACAGCATAGTCCTGCATTTTCAGCCACAGAGCATTGACAGGTTCTTTGGTAGAGCCCAATGCCAAATCAACAAGCATGACATTCTCTGCTCCAAGGCTATATTCAAAAGGTTTCTGTTCTTCATTTCCAGACAGTGCAACTTCGAGCAGAGAGCTCATACATTTATCTGTATCACAAACAACTTTCATTTTACCAGTTATACATTGATGAATAGGCATTCAAATTAGTACTTAAAATCCTTCCAAAAATTAATTTAGAAATAATTTTTTAAAAACTTTATTTATGTCGTTCAAAAAACAATTAGTACATAACATATACAACAATTAACCCTAAACATGAACGTTATTTTTTATATATTATAGAGAAAAAAAAAGACCCCCCCTTCAGCCAACTCTCCCAAGGAGAGCCATAAAGAAAAAAAAAGAAAAAAAATATTAAAAAAAAATTAAGCATACATATTAAGATCTAATCAATTTAAATTGAAATGTAAATATTCTGAATATAACAACCACTTATTAATAAAAAACTATAATTATCACGAGAAACATATGTAATTTTTTCCATTATTAAACAATATTTCATCTCATTATGCCATCTACTAATATCAATCATATCTGTATCTTTCCACGTACATTTTTTTCGCTACAGTAAAGCTAAATATACAAAAGCAAGTTGAAAATTATCTAATCCCAAACTTTTCAAAGATTGCAAACTACCCAATAAAAACACTGTCGGATCTAAAAGTATTTTAATCTTATACAGGTATTCTGAAAACAATTGAATTTTCTTCCAAAAAGATTGTATATAACGGAGTCAAAGCCGATAATTCAGCCCTAGAGCCTATCTTAAGTGGGTGACTTAACAGAGGTACACAAAAATCAGACAAAGTAAATAGTCAGTCTCTTTCGCATGGTGGCGGGGGGGGGGGGGGGGGGGGGGGGGTGGTGTTCTAAACTAGGGGTGAGAGGAGAAAGATTTGAAAGAAATCTGAGCAGCAAGTCTTTCATATAATGGCTGGGAGGTGTGTGGAATGAATGACTAGAGACAGAAGGAGAATCAGAAACAACTATAAAGTTTAAAAGACATTAATGCAGATACATGTATAGAAAAGGTTCAGATGCCTTTGGGCAAATGAGACCAACTTAGGGAGACAACTTGGTCAGCATGGACCATCTGGCTCAAGGGGCCAATTTCAGTGCTGTGCAACTCGATGACAAAGAGAAAATTACTCTCTCAAAAGATTATCAAATTTGATTAATACTGAATCATTAAGACTAACTGCAATGCAGCCTGAGATTCAGATAAAATTTCTGCAACAGATAAACCATGAACAGTTGCTTTGTTGGACTGCATTACAAATGCAAACAACATTATGCACAGAACAGTACTGTCATGGCAGATTTATTTTGATATTGCAGTCTGCAAGCTGACACTACAGAAAAGCACAATGAGTGCACTTTACACAACTAAAATGGCTTTTTCGGTAAAGGGAGGAAAAACTGCATTTCATCATACATCGGAAATCAATCAGTAAATGTTTGGAATTTGAGGAAATTAGTTTCACCTAGCTGGGAGTGATCCATCTCCAATCCATTACTGAAGAGAGGCGTTTTTAACCAGTGAGCTGTGTCTTGCTCCTCTGGTGACGTTGGTGGACCCTGCAACATCCCCCCAAGGCATCGGCCCACAAGTAGTGCGACTGTTCTCTCCAGATCGACAAGCCAGACCCAGGAGTGAGCAGGGTGAGAAATAGCCAAATCCTCAGGGTTAACACACTCAGGAGTACCTAACACAGATGGAATAGTTACTACAACGGCACAGGAGATAACTGCAAATTTCCTTCCCTCAGTTTTTCCTTCTCAAGGTTGATGATGCCCCTCAAACGCCGAATTAATCCCGAATAATGCAAAATTAGAAAGTTACCAGATTACAGATGAACCGAGTGCAGGAGCGCGCATCTTACCATGCAGTGGCCATTGCAGTTCCTGCTCCTCTAAAATGGCTGCTGCTGGTAATAGCCGGTTTAAACGGTCCAAGGATGGCAGTAAATCCAGAAGGTGACTTAGCAAAGGCCGTGCCACAGACACAGGCAGCAACAGAAGAGAATTAATGATCTGACAGAGCATGCTCCCAGCTGCGGATCCATACAGGACTCCTGGAAGGAAAATTATTCTGTGTGGGTATTTGACAAATTTATGAATGTATTGTGCAAAGAGTTAAGATTCCAAATCTAACTTCTACATTAAAACAGTAACATGAGCCATATTCAACCAACAGTATGCAGAATAGGACATTTTCAATCACTGGACAAACCACATTACTGTTTCCTTTATCACATCAGTTTAACTTTTTTTAGACATACAGCACAATAGCAGGCACTTCCGACTGCCCAAATACCCCGATTAACGTGCAAGCGCTGTATGTTTTGCAAGGTGGGAGGTAACCGGAGAACCCACGGGGGTTAACGTATAAACTCCTTGCAGAAAAAATCGGATTCGAACTCGGGTTGCTGGCGCTGCAACGGCATCGCGCTAACCGCAACATGCTTATCACATTTTGTAAGACGATTTTCTGGCTGAGCCACCAGAATTCAGTGCCTGTATTGTAAGGTAAAAACATCATGAGATGGGACCGGAGAAGGAGTCACCCAGTACTAAGGAGTAACAGAATGCAGATGTGACCTTGTACACTCAAGATAAGCTTGGCACTAACAAGCTGATGAGCAGCAGACTAACAGTGAAGGGTAGCAACAGCTTATTCATTGGACAGTGTAATGGTATGATAATTTACTAAGTATGTGTCCTGACATTTACCCCCTCCATAAATCTTCGTCCACGAAGCCAAGCCAAAGTCCTGAGGTATAAAAAAACACCACTTGCTGATATCGGGAGAATGCACCTTCTCCAACTAACACTGATAGTTGTAAGTGTTACAATCCGGTAATAAAGAACCTTGATTTCGACTCAGTCTGGTGAGTGCCTGTGTGGAGAGGAAGGGATTTGGTACAGCAGCAACAGGTCCCAGTGGAAGGAATCTGATTTCACTAGAAGAAAATCACTTGGATCAGATGGTGCATTACTGTCTTCAAAAGTACCTCATCATCAAAAAGGTTCTACTCAAGTACCCGTCATTATAGATGCACTGATCCATGGGCACAACTTATTGCAGACAACCCTTCTTTTGACAATGCCAACAGAATCTATATCTGTTAACCTTTGCAATCTCTCCAGAAAATATTGACAATAATAGGAAGCTTGTATTCAGGAAGTTTAAGTACAATTCCTGATATCAAAGTCTAACGGAACATACATGCACACAGTGGCCCTTGCCCAATTAACCTGCATGCTTTGAAGGTGGGAGGAAAACGGAGCACCCGGAGGAAACCCATGCAGTCGTGAGTATAAACTCCATACAGACAGCACCGGGTTTGAACTCGGGGTGGTGACACTGTGATAGCATTGCACTAACTATAGGAACAGCAGCAGCTGAAAAAGCCCGGATTAGCTTTCATGGGCCAGATTGCATGTTTCAGCTTTACATTAAAACGCGGTTTTATCAGAGGAAATGGTCATTTACTACGAGACACAACCAAACGTTCTTTTGAATCTGAAAGGAAGCAGGACGTGATCAGGTCAAGGGAAAGAGTCCCACCACCTGGTGATACGTATCCTCCCGCATCCTTCTCAAGACTTCTTCAAAAATTATTTATCTGCTTCAATATGGATACCCCAACTCGATCAACTCACTAATCCAGCTGAAATTACATTTTAATCCCTTGTCTGAAGAGTACTGTCAATGCCACCTATAAATGTTAACTTTTTTCCCCCTCGGTAAATATATTCAAGGCAAGATTGGATAGAGTTTTACAGATTAAGGGATATAGGTAGGTGGAGACGAGCCCATAATATCAATGAATGACAGAACAACTTGATGGGCTGAATAGACAATAGACAATAGGAGCTGGAGTAGGCCCTTCGGCCCGTCGAGCCAGCACCGCCATTTTACAGATCATGGCTGATCACTACCATCATTACCCCTTTCCAGCCTTATCCCCATAACCCTTAACTCCTTTGCCCACTAGAGTCTTATCTAACTCTCTTTTGAACATAATCAGCTGGCCAGCTCCTGCTCCTATTTCTTACGTTCTTAAACTAACAGGCAAGGAATTATTTTTAAATAGAACTTAAAAGCAAACAATATCATGTGTATTCATGTTAATCCAGAAATAATCTCAATTTACAAATATGCGAGCATAGACTATTTAAATATTGACAGTGAAATTCCAATAATCCATTATCCAACAATTTGGAAATCCAGATGTTACAGCACTTGAATCAAGTGATTTATATATTTTTTTAAATTTTAACAATATAGCAGGGTAGAGGGCCATTCTGGCCCATGAAACCTATACTGTCAATTGCATCAATTCACCTTCCAGCCCCACGTTTTGGAGAAAACCGGAGCAAACCCAAGCACGTCATGGGGAGAACATACAAATTCTTTACAGATTTGAACCCAGGTCGCTGGCACTATGAGAGGACTGTGATAACTGCGCCACCCTGTGATGCTCCTTTTCTATTCGTTGGTTATGTATCTTTATCTTTGTTACATAAAATACACTGTTTGATCAGCTGAGTTTCTCCAGCTACGGTGTCTGCAGACTTTCATGTTCTCCTCTCTTCCTATTCACTGGAAAATTTATTACAATAATGTTTAACAATTAAAATTTTGTGAATTATAAGTCTGTGAGAGTAGTTTAGAAAATCTACCAATGCAAATTTGCTAATAACTGTAGTACTAATTAAGTCAATTAAATTCATAACGCAAGGCTTTAAAAAAAATGTGGTTATGAAAATATTATTGATAGACCAAAAAGGGAGGGATTTATTCTTGGAGAAAATTCAGAGGTGAAGTCTAAGCAAGCAAGTCATTCGTACCTTGAAGCTTGCCCCTGACACTTCCATTCCAGGAGCTTTCTTTCAGCAAGGTTGCGCAACGGGAGTAAATGTCAGATGCATGAGGCAGCAGGAGCTGAAGGTGTTTGTGTAATAATGCTACACTGCCAGAGCTCTAAAAAATAAAGGTAAACTTTTAAATCCAAAGAAATTCAATCTTAAATGTACATTTCTGATTCAGCTTGCCTTGTACAATCCACATTTACCTCATTGACACTATTTGTGTGGCAATATGCCAGAAGTTGCTTCTGCAGAGAGCACAACAGCTCGTGCAAGTGAGCTGGTTGGCTGTTTTCAGCTGATGAAGTTCCCAGAATTTGCTTGTCACTATTTTTTTCAAGTTCTCCAAAAGCCTGATCCTTTTATAGAGGGAACACAAAGCAACAGTGATTAAATTTAACATAACAAATGCAGCCAATTAACGCAGACTTGAGAGAGAGAGATGGAAGAGATCAGAATGGCGGAGCAGACTTGACGTTAGCAGGAAACAAAAACAACGGGATGCGACCCCCCCCCCTTCCTCCAAAGGCATGGTGATCTCCTTTGCCAGTACCCTGTATCTGTAACATCGACTGCTTCACTCCCATTAACACGTCGACATCATTTCCTCCGAGATGTGCAGCACTCGACTCAATGCAGACCGATCTCAAGCTCATCGTCCAACCAGCAGACAAGGGGATTGCATTGTGATCTACTGCACTGATCTTTCAGAAGCCAGACACCCACTTTCTGGTATTTCCAGACCCCCAATAAATACCAGGCCACCATCTCCTGGAGAATTGCCGATCTGGAGGAGTCACGTGATGGAGTAGTGGCCGGTCGGGGAACTCCAGCCCTCTCCGAAAAAGTTAAAAAAAAAACACAGAAAACACAAAGGCACAAACATAAAAATTAAAATAAAGTGAAAGTAAAGGTGGGAAGAAAATGGCAGCGAAGAAAGAAAAGTCGAAAGCAACGGGAAAAAGAGAAGAAGAAAGGACGTCGGAAGAAGAAGGTGAAGGCCTTACCTGTCCGAGGAGGCTCGCTGTGGAGAGAGAAGCCCGCTCCCTAAGGTCTGTTGAAGTCCCGAGCTCGGGACTACAAAAATGGCTCGCAGAGCCAAGCAAAAGTGCGCAACTGCGCATGACAAAAAAAACACTGACGGGAGGGGGGACCAGCTGAGGAGTCGATCTCCACAGCTGAGAATGACAGCCACAGCACAGCAGCAAGAAGAGAACATAGAAAACAACGAGAACAAGAAAGAAGAGAGTAAAAAGAAATCAAGGAAACAACAGATGACCAACCCAGAGGAAGAAGAAGAAGAACACAGAGAAATGGAAGAAGAAGAAGGGAAAGGCAAGACAATGGATATATTTTTTTTAAAAGAATATATGGAATCAGTAAAAGAATGGCAATCACAAGAATTTAGTGAAATAAAAAGAAGAATTAAAAGTACAGAAGAAAAAATGAATAGATTAGAGATGGTCATGTCAGATATAGGAAAAAGAGTGGACAAGGTGGAAGAACGAGAAACAGCCGTAGAAATGGAAGTAGAGGACTTAAAAAAGAAATTAGAAGAATCTAATAAAAAAGTTAAAGAGACACAAGATAGATATAATGGAAAATTATAATAGAAGAAATAATATAAAGATAGTGGGCCTTAAGGAAGATGAAGAAGGCAAGAATATGGGAGAATTTATAAAATACTGAATCCCCAGGGTCCTAGGAAGACAAGGATTACAGGAAGAATTGGAAATAGAAAGGGCACATAGAACATTAGCCCCTAAACCACAGCCACAACAAAAACCAAGATCCATTTTAGTAAAATTCCTAAGATATACAACAAGAGAAAATATATTGGAGAAAGCAATGAAGAAAATAAGAGAAGACAAAAAGCCACTGGAATACAAAGGTCAAAAAATTTTTTTCTATCCAGACATAAGTTTTGAACTCCTGAAGAAGAGAAAGGAGTTTAATACAGCAAAAGCGATCCTATGGAAAAAAGGATATAAATTTATGCTAAAGTACCCAGCGGTACTTAAAATAGTTATTCCAGGACAGCAAAACAGACTATTCTCGGATCTGGAGGAAGTACGAAAATTTGCAGAACAACTACAAAACAGACAGAGAGATGAAGACATGTAACGAGAGCAAAAATGACCACGAACTATATGTATGTGTGTGTGTATATATATATATATGTGTGTGTGTGTGTGTGTGTGTGTACATGAGTGTTTCCGTATTTAAAGGAAAATATATAGAGTATAGATAAGAATTAATAAGGGAAAGAAAGGGAAGAGAGGAAGTAAGGAGGGAATTAAGAGAGTGACCTTTGTTATATATGAGAATTGCAGATCTCACATCATTAAATCTTCCATCTACAGCTTCCAAACTGTCAGGGCTCCGACCCCATCTCTGACCCAAGTTCCATAAACAGGACTGCCCTGTTAAGCCCATTGCTTGTCTGCTTCACCCCCCCCCCCCCACCCCACTCCCTGCACAGAACTCATTTCTTCTGACTAGACTCCACCCCCTCTCTCCCTTTGCACTTTCATTCAGGACACCTCTCATGTCCTCCACCGTTTCTATCCAATTCCCTTGTCCCAACTAATTAATCGTTTCCAGTTTCTATACATCCATCCAGCATCAAGGAGGTCTTGGGGCTTTCTGTTTCTTAAACATGGAACCAATGAACTTCCCTACATTAACAATCCAATCTGCTTGACAGAAGTTCTCATTGCACATTCAATGACTTCACTTTTGATCCCTCCAACTTTCCACAGATCAAAGTGGTGCCATGAAATGGGTCCTCGCCAAGTCTGCCTTTTCCTCTTGGCTACGTGGAACAGTTTTTGTTCCAAACCTATTCGAACAGCCCTCCCCAAATATTTATTGCTGCAGCATCCACGCCTCTTCCTGCATTCATGTGAAACTCAACAATTTCATCATCCTACCAACTTTCACTCTGCCCTTAAATTCTCCTGGACAATAATACGAGATGCATATATAATCATAATGTATTTTTTTTCCTATTATACCTTATGTACAGCAAAACTCCTGTTATCTGGAATTCAAGCAACCGGCAACCTCAAGCAAAAACACAGAAAATAAATAAGCAAAAAATATGGAAGTTTAAACTTGGCACGTCTCGCCATTAGTTCGCCAATCTCAAGTATCTGGAAAATTCACTCATCTGGCATCTACCAATCCCCAGAGTTGCCAGATACGAGGCTTTTTACTGCACATCAGAATAAACTCCTATTTGAAGGGCTCAAGCCCGAAATGTTGGTTATGCATCTTTACCACGCTGAATTGCAGGTTTTTACTTCAAATGCCTATCTTTGATACTTTTTCTGGATCTCTCAATCTCTGCCCCAGAAGACGCACCGACTCCTGATTTTACCTCCCCTTACCCTGCCTCCTTTATCAAGCTTTGCACGGGCAGCAACTTTGAGTCCCCTCAGTCAGGTCATTGATATAGAATCTGAATAAGCCAAGGAACCATCTCTACAGCAACCAACAGCCTTCCAGTAATGACATGCTTATATCAACAAACCATTTTCTTTCACTTTAATTTGACCTTCAGTTCATGGCAAATTAATATTTTCAATACCATTAGCTCAACCTTGCTCCACAACTTCTTGCATTGAACTTTGCTGGATGCTTTTACAGATGCAAATATCCTATATCCATTGATCAGCCTAATTCCCTCCTCGAAAATCTTTCAGCTTTGATACACACAATCTTCTTTAAAGTACGCTGACTACATCTATTATCATGGCTTTCTAACTTCATTGCTACTGTGGCAGAGAGTAGAGAGGTGTTTGGGAGATAAATTGGGAAAGGTTTGTTAGAGCAGGTCACACACAAACACTTGAAAACAGAATTTTTGCAAGAGTTTTGTAGAGTGCTCAGAGAATTCAATGATGGACTGCTATTTGCAAAAGGCAACAAGGTCGCAACAGGTTGCTGTGTGGAAGAGCACGTGATCTTTGCAGGAAGGAGCAGAACAGCTTTGCTCTCAGAGTGGGAGGGAGTGAGAGAGAGAGAGAGAGAGAGAGAGAGAGAGAGAGAGAGAGAGAGAGAGAGAGAGAGAGAGAGAAAGAGGAGAGAGACAGAGACTTTGGCTCCAGAGGGACAAGCTGGCAAGCTTTGGAAGACGGCCTGGTCAAAGGAGAGGACTGGCTATCTGGTGTTTTCCTTGGAATAGGAGAAACAGAAAGGAACTCTGTGGTGATCTGAAAGAAAGGTAATCATCTGGAGAACCCTGAAAGGCGGCAGGTTTCATCAGCAAGACACTGGAGTGGCTGCCCCGGAATGAGAAAACTCTCTCTCCAAAAACCAATCAGAACCCTCCTGAGTGGGAACCATTTACCTGTTAAGCACCAAACCCCGGTGAACTTTATTAAAGTTAACTTCATTGCACAGTACAAGAATTGCCTGCAACCAGTGAGATTGGACTGTGAACCACTTTCCTGAATTAACACACACATTACACACACGTGCACTTAGCATTAGAAGGGGGTTAAGTGAGTCAATCGAGATAAGTTAAAGTTTGATTCTATTTTCATGTGCAAAGATAATTAAAAGCAACTTTTGTTTAAGTAACCCTTTGCATTGGTGCATATCTATTGTTGCTGGGTTTTGAGGTCCTCTGGGCTGTTAACAGTACCATGTCTCAAATAATGGATTCTTTGTACTGGCGCTTGTCCTACAACTGCTCAAAGTGGCTGAAAGCACTCTGTCCATATATTCTTCCACTGGGCAGAATTTTCCAACCCCCACAAAAATAAAATAATGCAATACACAACAGTGCTGGACAAACTCAGCAGGTCACGCAACTGCTGAATTAAAGAATACCCAATGTTTCGGGCCCGAGCCATTTGCCAAGGCATGAGCAAAAAGCAGGCAGGCGTCTGAATAAAAAAGGTTGGGGGCAGGAAGAAAAGAGGAAAGGGCAGGGGGAGAAGTACAGGCTAACAGGTAAGAAGTCATAGGTTGGAGGGCAGAAGAGAAGTAACAGAGGAAGGGCTGCAGAGAAAGGAGAGAAGGGATGGAGAGCTTGAGGGAAGGAAACAAGAGGGCTGAAGAAGGCTCCCTTCCACACAAAAACTCTCCAGAAAATAGCCTTTCACCACCTACAACCTTAACCCACCACATCTTTCCCTGCCCACCTTTCTGGGGGGGGGGACACCTCTCCTTCAGTAACTCATTCGTCCACTCAACGCCCCCTCAGTACCCACTCCTATGACCGTAGGAGATGCTACACTTGCGCCCACACCTCCCACCCTCACAACCATTCATGGCCCCAAACACTCCTTCACCTTCACTTGTGAACCTGCAGGGGTTCACATTGTAGCCTCCTCTACACCAGAGAGGCCGGGAAATCGCTTCATTGAATACTTTCGCTCTGTCCACTGTATAACAGAGACCTCCATTTCAACCTTGTTCCCACACCAACGTCATGCACTGCCAAACCGAACCCACAAACTGGAGGAACAACATACTAATACAGTATTCTGCTTGGGAACTCTTCAACCAGATAACATTCACATCGACCTCCAGTTTTCATTACCCCTTCCCCCATCTCTCTCTCTCTATCTCCTTTCCTCCAGCTCCCCAACCCTCTCCCCCATCATTGTTTTTCTTCTGTCCTCCCACCCTTTGGCCTGAGCTCCTCCCCTTGCCCCTTCTTCCCCCCACTTTAAAAAAAAAAATTTGTAAGCCTGCCTGTTTTCTGATGAGAGGTTCAGGCCCAAATCATTGGTTACAAATACCTTTGCTTCCGATTTACGTTGCGTGACCTGCTGAATTTCTCCAGCGCTTTTGTGCACTGCAATGACAGGATCTACAGACTTTCCTGTTTGACTTTCTCTCGATCCTCACATTGGCAAAACATTTCGGGTTAAACTTTTCCTGCACAAAATAAACTAACACATTAGAATGAAAATGTCATATATTATTGAACAGAAAGTTGCTTACAGTGTAGAATCCCAAATTCCTCAGCAATGTTTTCATCAAGATTTCTGCCAGATGAGTATCAGGGTGATTGGCCTGGGAGCCAAACAAGGAGTCGGGGAAGCTACCGTAGCTTTGTCCTGTGGAGGAGGCTTCAGCGTCCGGAGGAGAGCTGTAGCCCAGCAAAGAGGCCACATGAGTGTGGTCCTGTAAACTGGTGAGAATAATGTCCAACTGCATCCTCTGAAGCAACAACAAAAAAAAACAACTAATATTAGATCCAGACACCATGGACGCACATTTGAACACAGCCAAATGTGCCGAAACAGCCACAAGTATTAATTAGGAGCATAACATCTTTTTCTGCTGAAGACAGTGGCCAGAAATATTTAACAGCATGGTCAATTACAGGTACTGCCAAATGCAAAAATAAAACATGCGAGAAGACTCCCTGCAAATGTCATGAATTCAAATACGTTCAAAATATTGGCGCGGCACTTCAAGGACGGCTGGATATTTAAATAAATAAGGAATTCAACTGTGCCCATTTTCAATGGGTTGTTTCTTGTAAAAATTTCTTAATGAAATGAAAGGGGAAATAAAGTCATTGGACTTGACTGTTAACCAAAGCGTACTTGAATGCCAAAATTCAATGGCTTCGGGCTAGTTTTTATTAAAATGACAAGCAACTGAAGAATCAGAGTGAGTCTCAGTAACAACTATTTCTAGATTTCCTCACAGCATTCAGGAAAATCGATCGGCCATTCTAGACCAGTTGCTTTTGCCTTTGAATTAGGTGCTTTTCAGAGGGAAATGTGGACCACCATAGCCCATGCTTCAATGCCAAACTGACCTCATTCTGCAAGTCCTGGTCCTGACCCAGAACCCATTCTGACACAATGCCCCCATTCCAGTTTCCTATTCCTCAAAACGTTAAATAAGATGCCCCGGATCCAACTCACTTTCTCCCACCAATTCTCTAGTCTTCCAAAAGGCAAGGCTCCAACATCCTCTAACCCAGCAAAGGCCCAATCGAGCTTCAGCACCCTGACCAGTACCTTCATTTCCCGACTGCATCTCAAACCCAGCTCGGGGCAGCAGCAACCTTGCTTCTGAAACGATGCAACACCTGGTCAGTTAACACAAAGCCTGAAGGTCAGGGGTGCTGAAGGCTTCCTGATTGTATCGGAGGTTCGGATCTGGCTGCCGATGGTTTGAACAGGGGTCTGTGCGGCTGCGAGGGCGCACTCAGTCTCTGAAGGGACTCTTGTGCTTCTCTCTCTCCTATTGGTAGGGGGAGCCGGGTAAGGCTCATGGTGACTCTTTGCCTTGGGGCGGGCAAAACTTGAAATGTGTCATGTATATTCCACTTTAAATGATAATAAAATTGTTACCTGTCCTTTTGTCAAGCTCTCCCATCGATCAGGACCCTGCGGAAGCAGTGAATGCAGCAGCTCCATTCTTTCTCGCAGAGGTGGAAGTAACATTGTAGCACCCACGGACAGGGTCTCTATAACAGCCTAAAACAGCACGAGCAAAAAAGAGTTTTATTTTCTTGACTTGGAACGAGTTATACTATTAGTATCTTTAACTCTTACAAAAGTAAGAACTTTAAAAAAAAAATACACAATTATCCTGGAAACTAATCCTGAAATAGCCCTGTGTCCAAGTTCTGGAAAGGATACAGTTGATTTACGGTTCTTCCTCAGATCTAGAAAACATTGAGCGCAAGAAGTTTGTCACTCCCAGAAACAATGCTTTTTGATGACATTTACTGTGGTCATGAATATAGAGAACCCTCAGGCTACCAGTGACAAGGACATAAAGAATAAGAGCTCAAAATGGGGTACAATATTGCATTCTGATTATGCAGCCCACAATGGCACTATCCTTGAGAAGCCAGAACTGCAGATGCTGGATCGACAGTGAAGAAAAACAAGCGATAGGACTCAACAGATCAGGTAGCATCCATGGAGAGAAGTGGTCAGTCAACATTTCAGTTCAGGACCTTTTAATGAGACTAAAGGAAGGGGAAATATCAAGCATAAAGTTGGGAAGGGCATGTTTGGTGGTAACAGGAGCAGGTAAAGGAGAGATAGAAATAGTGGAACCATATGAGAGTGGGGATTATATCTAAACCAGGAAAATTCAATGTTCATGCTGTAGTGGTTACAGCACCAGTGATATGGTCCTGAATCCCACACCGTCTGCAAGGAGTTTGTATGTTCTCCCCGTGACCTGCGTGGGCTTCCTCCAGGTGCTCTAGTTTCCACCCACTGTTCAAAAATGTACCAGGGTTTGTAGGTTAATTGGGTGTGTTTGGGCGGCACGGGCTCGTGGGCCAAAAGGACCTGTTATTGTGCTGTGTGTCTAGATTTAAATTTAAAGCCATTGGGTTTGAGGTTACCCAGGAGGAATACATGTTGTTCCTCATTTACATTTAGCCTAATCCTGACAATGGGTGAGGCCAAAGACATCAAGCCTTTGGGGAAAGAGGAGGGGTATTCACATGCTGGCAACCAGGAGCTCCACCTTGGACCACAGACAAATGCTCAGCAAACTGACTGCCCAATCTGCGTTTGGTCTCACGAATGTGATCACACTGAGTGCACTGAATACAGATGATCCAATAGACCAAGAGCATGTGAAACCCTGCATCCCCTGGAAGATAGGTTTAAGGCCATGGTTGGAGAGTGGTAGGAGTTGAGGGGCTGAAAGAGGAAGGGAGATACAGGGACAAGTTTTGTACCTTCTGCTGCCGCAGTGGGGAGTAGAAGAATGGGTAGAGAGGGAAGGATAGACCAGGGAGTCTCAGAGAGAAGGATTCCTGAGAAAAGCTGAAAGGGGTACGAAGGGAAGATGTGGTTGGTGGTGGAATCGCAATGAAGTTGGAGTGTCAAATGTGTAGGGTGGAAAGCAAGGACTCATGGAACTCTATCCTTGTTCTGCCTCAGGGGAGGTGGGGCAAGACCAGCAACATGTGAGATGCAGGTGAGGCCTTTAGAATGCCACTTTTCTTGAACGGTCTTTTGAGACCAGATGCGTGTCAAAACAAGTATAAAGATGACACCTTTCTGAGGACAGACATTTCAGCATTGGAAAGAAGGAAATGTGAAGGAATTATACAGGAAAACCTCTGGTTCTAGTTGCTTGAGATTGCATGTTGCATGATTAGTGGAACTAATGGCAACACGCGCCAATTTTAAACTTGTGTAATTTTTTTAAACCAATTATTTTCCGCAATTTTTTTGCCGGTTGCTTGAATTCCGAATAATACGGGTTTTAGTATAATTACAGTAAAATCCCTGTTATCCAGCACTCAATCAAACAGAAATTCAAACAAGCAGGGCGGGAAAAAAATAAATTGAGGAAATAAAAAAAATTTTAAGAAATAAATAAGAAAAAATAAAGTTTAAATAAAAGTTTAAAATTGTAAATGTTCTCCGAGACAGCACACAACCCCTTGGGAGCAAACATTCAGCCAGCGGAGTGCCCCAGTCCTGATCCACCTGCAGATGTTGGAATAAAGTTTCAATAAACCTGTGTTTGAATAAAATGATGGCGCCCAGGATGAATAGCCGGCTGCTGCTGGGGCAACTCCCTCAAAGTGTCTCCCTATCCCTGCCTGGTAAAAGTCTTTATTATTAAATTATTAGATACATCAGAAAGGCTTTATTTGTAAACTTGGGGGAGGGGGTTCATTATGACGGCGGAACGCTGCTACAGTGCTCACGAATGGGGTTCCAATTTAAAGGAAGGTGCGCCGAGGGTCTGAGCAGGACACTGATGTAGAGGTGAGTAAAGTTGTTAACGTGGAGAAGGTGCACCGAGGGCCTGACCGGAATGCGAAGAGCCAGTTGATACCCCTCACCACTGGGTGACTCTCCCCAAGTGTCTCCCTATCCCTGCCTAGTAAGAGTCGATATCTTTATTAGTAATAAGTACATTAGTAAGGGTTTATCCGTAAATTTTTGGGGGGGGGGGGGGGCGGGGTTTAATTATGAAGGCAGCACGGTTCGCGTGGCAGCTAGCCCAACGCTGTGAGCACCAGTGATCGGGGTTCAAATTTAAATTTTGTAAGTTACGGGAATTACCTGATTAAAAATTATTTTCATATAATTAAAAGACTATAATACTGATTTCCCCCCCCCCCCCATTACTTTACATTGTCTTTTAAATGGTGTATTCTTAATGCAAATACATTAGGCATTGGTAGAGTGAGTCTCATTCAATTGGAAAATTTGCATCCCTGTAGGTTCCGGAATATGGGGATTTTATTGTACATGGAAGGAGTTGGATCCAGGGTCAGAAGAAGCTAGGGAATAGAGTTCTTGGGGGCATGGGGGGGGGGTGTTTAGTATCAGGCAAAAGGGGGCTAAACTGCCAAAGGGGCCAGGCCCAAACCATTGGTCATCTTTTACTTCCTATAGACACTGTGTGATCTGCTGAGTTTCTCCAGCATGTTTGTGCATTGTACTCGACTCCAGCATTTGAATATCTTCAGTTGGACGCACCATCAGTTTCTAATGCCACTGACATGCCCAAATCCAAAAACATTTCCACAGTGCATGTACTGAAGGAATTAAATCCATCAGGTAATAAGAGAGTCAAGCAAGAATGAATACTTATAACAACTCACCTCTTGAATTTCATCTGGCACAGAGGAGTCCATTAATCGGAACAATAGGTTTCGCAATGGTCTAGCCTGTCTCCCAAGGATACTAGTCGCCACACCACCAGCTAGAGCCAGTGCCAGATGGTTGGACAGGAGTTTAAGACAGAGCTTAAGAAAACTGTGATGCTCCCTAATGAAATAAAAAATACTCATTTTAAACTCCGGATGCAGTCATTTAATTCTCATGAAAAACACACAATACTTGCAGAGCTAGAAAGTTAGGATTAGCCATTAAAATTTGCCTTGGACATAATTCACTCCATAACTGTGGAGAAACAGACCAATGGATTCAGAGAACCTTCCAGCTCTTTTAAGTAAATTTGTGCATTTACGGATATAAAAAAAGTCTAATATATTTAAACATAATTTCAAACAGACCATACTGGCAATCCTCAATGATATTTTAGTGTACAGTTTTTTTAATGTCTTAATTTAAGAAGAAATAGGAGCAGGAGTCGGTCATCCGACCCGTCGAGCCTGCTCCGCTATTCAATAAGATCATGGCTGATCTGATCATTGGACTCAGCTCTACCTCCCTGCCTTTTCCCCATGGATATAGAAATCTATCGAACTGAACCGGAAATATGTTTAATGAAGTAGCCTCAACTGCTTCCCGGACAGAGAATTCCACAGATTCTCTACTCTCTGGGAAAAAGAGTTTTTCCTCATCCCCGTCTTAAATCTACTCCCCTGAATCTTGAGCTGAGTCCCCTCGTTCTGGTTTCGCTACCAGTGAAAACAATTTTGTGTGTTTTTATAAGGTCTCCTCTCACTCTTCTGAATTCGAGTGAGTATAATCCCAGGCAATTTCGTCTCTCCTCCTATGTCAACCCCCTCATCCATTAAAGTAACAAATAACAAAGCTACATATGGTATCTGTGTTTTAACACGATGTACTCTGCTCAAGACCTAATAGTTCCATTGCGGAAATACAAAAGAAGAGGGCATACCACAACTTCAATGAACTTTCTCTAAGCACCAACATTTTGGAATAATTGATGGCCTGATTAACGTTAGGAACACATCTCTGTACTTCGTGTTTATTAAATGATGTTTTAGCCTACATAGTGCATTTCTCAAAGTCACAACAGTGTGTAAAGATGTATTTGCTTTCCAGCACTTCAATAAATGCATGACTATGCAATAATATGACAGTGTGATAGTTAACATTCTGTTAGAAGTACAACACAGGTTGGCAAGGGGATGAAGAAGGGATTTTGCACACTTGCCTTCATTAGTCAGTGCATCGAGTGCAAGAGTTAGGACATCCAAGTTACAATTATACAAGCTGATAGGGTCAGACCTTATTTGAAGTACTGTTCGCAGTTTTGACTGGCTAGCTATAGCAAGGGCGTCATTAAGCAGGAAGGGAGGCAGAAAAAGATTCACAAAGGATGTTGCCTGGACAAAAGAGTTAAGTATAGGAGTGGCTGGATTGGATTCTTGACTCAAAGACCCCAGTCAGTCTTGATATGCAGCAAAATCTCAAGCCCCAACGCACTGAGCACTGGCACAACTGATGTGCCAGCTCACAGAGTGGAGGTCAAGAAACTCTTAAAATGGCGTGAGACCAGCAACCTGAGTCTTAATGTGGACGACAAAGGAGACAAATGTGGACTTCAGGAGAAAGAAGGTCAACATCATTTAACATCAATGATTCCCCGTCATAGAGAGGGTGGAGAGCACAAAGTTCCTCAGTGTGCATATAAAATACAGCCAAAGGAGACAAATGTGGACTTCAGGAGAAAGAAGGTCAACATCATTTAACATCAATGATTCCCCGTCATAGAGAGGGTGGAGAGCACAAAGTTCCTCAATGTGCATATAAAATACAGCCTATCCTGGACCCTCATCACCTCCTCAGTACTCAGGAAGGCACAGAAGCTCCTACACATCCTAAGAAGGTTGCGGTGGGGCAGATACCAGCCCTCATCTTCACAATGTTTTTGCAGAAAGACAATTGAGAGTCTCCTCTCTGGTGTGGTATGGTAGCTGCAAAACATCAGATTGGAAGTTAATGCAACCGAGAAGATCGTTGGAGGCCTCCTTTTCCTCTGTTGACGACAATCACTGAGAATTTTGCTTAAATGGGGCTCGAAGAATTAGTGAGGATCCCTACCATCTATAAACACAGGATCTCTGACCTACTAAGGAAGGAGGAATATCAAAATCAGGATGGTCAGGCTGGGAAATAACTTCTTCCCGTAGGCTACGAGATAGACAAACTGCATCCTGTAACCTTGAGTCTCTTACTCATTTCATTTATAAATTATTCCAAAATATTTATAGTGTGTGTGTATACACACTATACATATAAAATATATACATATGTTTATATATGTACATGTTTTATATAGTGTATAGACAACAGACTCGCCAAGGCAAATAGCGCCTTTGGAAAACTACACAAAAGAGTCTGGAAAAACAACCAACTGAAAAACCTCACAAAGATTAGCGCATACAGAGCCGTTTTCATACCCACACTCCTGTTCGGCTCCGAATCATGGGTCCTCTACCGGCATCACCGACGGCTCCTAGAACGCTTCCACCAGCATTGTCTCCGCTCCATCCTCAACATTCATTGGAGCGACTTCATCCCCAACATCGAAGTACTCGAGATGGCAGAGGCCGACAGCATCGAATCCACGCTGCTGAAGATCAAACTGCGCTGGGTAGGTCACGTCTCCAGAATGGAGGACCATCGCCTTCCCAAGATCGTGTTATATGGCGAGCTCTCCACTGGCCACCGAGACAGAGGTGCACCAAAGAAGAGGTACAGGACTGCCTAAAGAAATCTCTTAGTGCCTGCCCCATTGATCACCGCCAGTGGGCTGATATCGCCTCAAACCGTGCGTCTTGGCGCCTCAGTCTCCTTTGAAGAAGACCGCAGAGCCCATCTCACTGACAAAAGACAAAGGAGGAAAACCCAACACCCAACCCCAACCCACCAATTTTCCCCTGCAACTGTGTCTGCCTGTCCCGCATCGGACTTGTCAGCCACAAACGAGCCTGCAGCTGACGTGGTCATTACCCCTCCATAAATCTTCGTCCGCAAAGCCAAGCCAAAGAAAGAAGAAGAAATACATATATTAAAAATTATATGCTAATGTATTATGCGTTTGTGTGTGTGCATGTGGTACAAGAAACACTGCTTCATTTAGTTGTACATGTACAGTCAGATGATAATAAACTTGAA
Source organism: Narcine bancroftii (assembly GCF_036971445.1). Lineage (NCBI taxonomy): Eukaryota > Metazoa > Chordata > Chondrichthyes > Torpediniformes > Narcinidae > Narcine > Narcine bancroftii. Next base: position 21,663,031 of record NC_091479.1, on the reverse strand, counting down.
CTTCATTGACTGGGACTTTACTCCCTGTAGTGCAAGAGACTGAAAGGTGACCTCAGAGGTTTATAAAATAATTAGCACCGAGATAAGGTGTATTGAGAAGGGCTGTGGTTGTCATGGGACAGCACTGCCAACTACTTGCTTGGAAGACACGCCACCTTCCAATCAAGGTTTGGCACCACCCCAACCATTAGTGCAAACCTTGCTAGTAGCTAATTTAAATTCCTCTGTACTTGGCCTTGGGCCATTCGCCATTTTTTATCAGCTTAACCTTGCTGGCACTGAACCATTGTACCCTGTGAACGACCTGGACTGGACCTCCCCCCCCCCAGCACTATAAAAGGCTCAATTCTTTCTCTTTGCCATCTTGGGATCACCCTGTTTCACTCCAGGCCTAGAATCGTGGAACTGTGTTGGAGAAATTGTTGGTAATGTGTGCAGTCTGATAGGATTGAGAGTGTGTTTAGTTAGTGTCCCTAGTAGAATAGAGCCGTGCCTGCACTGAGTCACAGGTATCGTTTTTTAAAATTATTGTATGTACTCAGTTTGCACTGAGGTGGGGGTGTCTGTGTGTGTTTTTCATCCCCACTGCAATTTTTCCACGTTCGTTATTAATTATCCGTGTTTTTTTGCCGATCAGACTTATCCCACGATCACTTTAAAGTGTATGTGTGTGTGTGGCCATTTTCCCACATTGGCCATTTCCCAAATAAAATCCTTTACTACCAAAACTGTGTCCAGAGTCCTTGCTTTGGAGACCTACCGAATTGGTTTCCTCACTTACAACACATGTTAAAGAGACACAGTCTTAGAAATAGATCTGAAGAACAAATTTCTCCCCACAAGATGAGGTAGACATCAAAAGGTGGCAAAGGAAATGGGTAGAGGAGGCAGTTACAATGGTTAAAAGGCATTTAGATAGGCACATGGATGGAAAAGATTCAGAGGGATACAGGCCTAACACACTCAGGTAGGCAATTTGGCCTGTATGAACAAGTTGGGCAAAGGGGCCTGTTTTCTTGCTGTACAACTCGATGACTCTAATATTAACATACTCATCCCAAAATTATGGTGAATTCAAGAACCAAAACAGTCAACTTGCCAATATCTCCCAACAATTTGACACCAGACATTATGACAACCAATCCTACCTGGATGACGGGAAAGGGAGAGGTGGAACTTCACTGTTGATGCCATCACAGTACCATTCGAGAAATGATCGTAAGTGGGAGAAAGTGCTTTCTTCTAAATCTACACAGTAAGGTCTATGCCATGCAACCACTTGCCTGTCACAACAAAATTAAAGCAGAGATTTTTTAAAAAATCAGTCAAAGCATTAGCCGAAGGAACTCTTGAAGCAAATTTATAAAATCATTCTAACCTGTCCCTTGGCAATGCTGTCCAAGCTAGGCTATGTGAAGTTCCTGCAGAGATCTGCTGACATGCAACACCATCCAAAGCGATCACTTTTTTGGGTTTGGTGATTGGACCAGTCGAGTTTCCCTGACCACATTGTCCCATAGAATTGTTACCCCAAGCATAAACCTCATTATCTGGAAATAAAATGAGAAAACACAACTTCATGAAAAATTAAACTACATTAACATTAAAATATTTCACATCATTCCCTACTAAAATGCCATAAATCTGATCAATATAAAAATGCAAAACTAAAAACAAAAATGTGTATTCTCAATTAGGGGTTGGTCAGTTGAAACTGAGGAACGAATGAACTACTGAGAGGCTTGTAAGTCACTAGATTTCTCTACTCCAGCATTTATAGGTTTGTGGATATTAACTGTTAACAAGTTTAGTGCAATTGGATCAAAAAAGTGTCCAATCCAAATGCAGTATATTTGGAAGTGCCCCTTGTGGAGAAAGATTTAATAATGATCCACAGGATATATTGTACCTACCTACATACCACATCACTGATTTGTAAACTGGAAAGTAATTAATTGCCACATGATCTCTCTCTCATCAACCCAATATCACTAATAAACACTGGGGACACAGACAACAATTGGCTATTTAATAAATTGAAAGAGTAGCCCTGATTTTGTGAGTGGAATCCACTGCTCATGTTCACCATTAAAGGGTGTTAGTATAGAGCAGTGACCTTTTCTAAATCCAGAAAATTATCCTTGCCGGTCATGATTCTTGAAACCACGCACTGAGGGACTGTGCAGTAACAGGGCCTCCTCACAAGATGCTACTGAGTCACGTGGATAGGCATCATTCTCTGATAAAAATGCCTCCCGTCAACCACCTCTGTAAATCTTTACCTGATGAAAGGTCCTCATCAGTCAAGCCTTTGTATGTGCAATAATTTAAAATTATTAAATCTTAATAATTCAAAATTATAGTTTTGTAACTGGAAAATTGCTTCATAGCTCCAGTGACCAGGATTCAATCCTGATCTCGTGATCTGACTGCATGGAGTTTGTACATTTTCCCTATGACTACATGCCCTTCCTTTGGATGTTCCAGTTTCCTCCTTCATTCCGAAAATATGCGGATTGGCAAGTTAATTGGTCACTGAAAATTGCAATTAGTGTATGGGTGAGTGGTGGGGGAAAGCTGATAGTAATGTGGAAAGAATACAATGGGTCTTGTAAAATTGGTGCAAGATGCTCAGCACGGACTCAGTGGTCCAAATGACCTATTTCTCTCACTTCATTCTTGGTCGTCATTTAAATACCCTGAATAACACGGTTTTGAACTGCTCAAGTTTTGATATAATGCAGTTTGAAATTTCTGACCCACAGTTTTAAATTTCCAACGTTAAAGTTTCATTGCTGTTTCTATTTAAACCACCTCATAAATTGCAAGACTCCAGTTTAAAATATTTGAAATAGAGGCGCGGAGCTGTAAAATAGAGTAAAGTGGCTGCATTGAAAGTTATTGCTGTCCCCCGCGGTGATCGGGCTCCCTGCACTGTCCCCCGCGGTGATCGGGCTCCCTGCACTGTCCCCCGCCGTGATCAGGCTCCCTGCACTGTCCCCCGCCGTGATCGGGCTCCCTGCACTGTCCCCCGCCGTGATCGGGCTCCCTGCACTGTCCCCCGCCGTGATCAGGCTCCCTGCAGGGTCCCCCGCAGCACGCTACCGTACACTGACGCAAATTTTTTTCTTGTCTCGGTTCTGATGTGGCAGACCAGCAAGTTTCCAAACAATAACACCAGTTTGTATCGAGAGGAATCCCTGGAATTTGCTCACGCAGTCAGTTAGGGAACAGTGAGCGTGCAAAAAAAAATGGTTGGCAGTGGTTCTTATCTAACTTTTGGAAGTCTCATGTGGGTGATTTTTTTTTTAAAGAAAATATTTGTCTAATGTTCACTTATTGCCAATACAGAAGATTAGATTAATCATTTTTCAGTTTTATATATCCCTTTAAAAATTTTATGCACATATTTGCACAAGAGTTCTAGGTAAAAGAATAAATACTGTAATTATAGGATTGGAACATATTACATTAAAGTACATTGTAATTATGTTTTGAACAATGTGGTTTCCATAACACTGAACTTCTCTGGAACATATTAACCATGTTATACAAGGTATCCCTGTAATTAAAACTGCAGCAATTAAAAAGTGCAACTTTCTTCTTAAAATCTCTCAGAGTTTGGGGGTCTTGCGCTGGGTCTCTTGTGCAAGATATGAGCAGATTGCCCACTCTTGTGAAGGAGAACTCCAGGAGCCTCCTGTTCCTCCCTTGGGTTCAGTCTCCTGTACTCAGCTGACATTTGTGTGTGAATTCGGAACTTGCCATCAAAGTCCAGGCCAACTGGAGCTTCACTGATTAGCCTTTCATCATAATCTGTTAAAACTTGATATACAAATTCCTTTGATGTTCCTACAGAGATAAACTGAATTCTAAATAACCCACATGCTGCTATTTCACACCTGCAACTCACATGCATGTTTCAGGAAGTTTAGGTTACATTTCCCCTTAATTGAATTACCGACTGCTTACCAGAGAATTGAAACATTTGATGAAGATTTTTCATATGGCACTTCAGAAAATTTAACCATCAAGGATTCATTTCACCGTAAATAGCAACTTTTTACTCTCCTTCCATCCAGTAGATGCTACAGGAGCCTTTGCTCTCGAACCAGCACGGTCAAGAAGAGCTTTTTTCCCCCGAGATTGTGACCTTGCTGAACCTTAAATCCCAACGCCAAGTGGTACTGAGTGAGAATTGTTTGCTTGCTGAAGGCACTTGTCTCTATTCAAGCATAGTTATGTGCATAGAGCACTATTTTTTTTTTAAACTTCTGGTTGGATGCCAAATGTATTTCATTGGGCTTTGCATTGTACTTTGGCACAATGAGAATAAAGTTGAGTCTAATCTTCTGATAATATTGGAGGGAAGCACAGTTTCTCAGCCAAGTGAAACAAAAGTTACACAAACTTCTTTTGTGGAGCACAGAAGAGGATGGCTGATGGTTTCAACAACAGTGAAACCCCTGATATCTGGCACCTACGTGGTTTGGTAGTTTTTCGGTTGCTTACACTGCCTAACTAACACACCTACATTAGAATAAATAGTTTAAAGGGCAGAAAATACTAAACTTACACTGAGAAAACCTCACTTGCTGGAATATATAAACAAAACATTCTTTGAAAACATTTAACCGTCGCTGCATCTGCAGGTTCCTCCTCCTCCACGGAGCCACCCAAAAGACGAACAATAGCATTTTAGATAATTAACCCCCTCTCCCCCAAGTTTATAGATAAAGCCTTACAAATATATTTAAAAATATACCAGTAAAGACTTATTAAGCAGGGACACTAAGATGGCAAGTAGCATCAATCAGCTCTTCAACCAGGTCAACGCCATTTTATTCCAACAACTTTATTCAAAGCACAACCAAGGCACTCGCTGGCTGAATATTTGCTCCCATCTTCACTAAAGGTTTATGTGTTATTTTAGAGATCATTTACTTTAATAATTTTAAACATTTATTTAAATGTTTATTTATTCTTATTAATTTCTATTTATTTATTTATTTTCCTCATTTTTTTTTTGCAGGTTGCTTGAATTCTGGATAACAGATTTAATTGTACAAGTACTCCCCAACTTACGACTGTAATTGGACTGAAGAATCGGTCATATCTTGAAATGGACAAGTCGGAATTTTGTCCATGCACGTGGAGTACCGAAGTCTTAAAGCAAAGTATTTTTTTTTAAATCAAATCTTTTTTAAACCGTAGATTTGATGTTAACCACTTAAAGCTTCCTGAATGTGTCGATCAACCTTGACAAATTTTTCCACATTTTGGTCCATGCTCACCTTGTTAGTCGGTGTCCTGAGGTCCAGAGGCTGGGTGCGGCCACGTTGATTTCTGTGCACATGTGCGAGTCTTTGGTTGGCGCATGCGCGGGAGTTAAGCGCCCTAGTGATATTGAATTCACGCCCTTAACACACTCGCATGAGCCAACCAAACTCCAATATGCGAACCCACTGTGCATGCACCAACTGAAGACTCACGCATGTGCACAGGAATCAAGATGGCCACGCCCAGGCTTCAGACCCCAACTAACAAGAAAAGTATGCACACTATGGCTCTTACATGCCCTGTATCCCAGTTATAGTGTGTCAAATACAACGTAATTAGTATAAATTATTATTATTTTTCTTTTTTAAAAAATCTCAGTCATATGTACATCGCATAGGTTGCATGTCGGGGAGTACCCAACAATTTAAGTTCTCGTTATGTCATCCAAAAATCAAAACAATGACTACAGTTCCAGAGATACTGTGGCATCATCTAGCTTCCCACAAATTGAAACAGAAGTAAGTTTTACAAATCTCATCATTAATTTCTTCTTACCGTGTGAAAGAGCCAAACAATGGCTATCGCCTATTGAGAGGTCAACTATTCTTGTGGTAGCCAATTCCTCAACAAGTTTAGGTCTCAAAGCAGTAGCCTCTGAAGAGCCACATCCAAGACAAGCCCCACAGCCCCAAGCATACACCTAAAAGGTCAAATACGGTAAACATTACACCATGGCAACATTAATTCAGACACATTTTCCTACAGTACAAAATCTTCTAGTTATCTATAACACCAGCCCTTTGGAGTCCAGCCTTTCATCATATATACTCCAGACTGGATCCACGGGTAAACCTTTACAGAATTAAAGTACTTATTTGGGTATAAAACCGGGACATGGAATATTTGCGCTTATTGGTAGTCCTGGAAAACCGGAACACGGAGTCCAAAGCATTAAAAGATGGGCCTCCATAAGCACCCTCATAAATCTGACAAACAAATTAGGATGATGCTTAATATGTTGTTATATTGCTCGAGTTTTCTTTGCTCCAGAGCAGAAAGGAATGTTCATGCCTACTTTGTTGCTACCTACCTTATAAATTATGGCTGTAAGCACGTCAAAAAGATAATGGGGAAATTAAATGGAAAACAAGAGGTGACCATCTGTTCAGGTACTCATCATTAGAAATTCAATAAACTAGAAAAAAAACTTCTGGCGTTTGGTACGCTAACAATAAATTCACTGTTAGAAAAGATAAAGAACACAATTCCTTTAAGCGCGATGGGGAGAAACAACCACTGGAGCGCAGAAGAGGGAAATGCCAAATTGATTAAGTTCTGCGCAAGAGCAAAACAGGCTTTATTTTGGGGAAGGAACTGCAATGTATTGATTGTAGCGATGCTTTCAGAACACCAGACAAATGCACCATAGGAATTTGATGAATGGGATTCTGCAAGAATAAATGTATTTTTCACAAAGTTTCATCTATTCCTAAACTTCACGCACATTCTTGCACACAGACTATAAAAAAAAATCCCAAATTCTTAGTATTTCTTTTTCAGCTTCCTGTCCCAAATCTGCTCTCAAGGCAGAGACTGAATTAGACGTACAACAAGGTAACAAGCCCTTCTGGTCCACGAACCCATGCCTCCCAAATACACCAACCTACAACCTCTGCATGTTTTAGAGGGTGGAAGGAAACCCATGTAGACGAGGGGAAAATGTACAGACTCCTTAAAGACAGCGTCGGAGTAGAAACCAGGTTGTTGGCGCTGCAATAGTGTTGCATTAACTGCTATGCTAACTGTTGGGCCTCAACATTCTTTCTGTACTTCAAACAACTCAGTGGACTTTCCTCTCCCTCCACATTAGAACTGATCATCGAAACATGGCTTCTCTGGGCCTTTTCAGACTCACTCTTCCAACTAAGCCAAGTTTTGCAAACCTCAGGGATTTAGCCTTCAATGTAATTCCAAGCCCACTAATATAATTGATTCCTTCGTGCTTTCCAAAATGGCATAGCAGGTTATTCAATTCAAGGACAGTGAGGTTGGGAACAAATGCTGGCCTTGTCAACAAAGCCCAAATCTGCCAAGGCGAATGCACAAAAATAAAACCACCTAAACCACTGGCAAAGTCACTCCATGACTTTCCCTTCCAAAAGGCCAGAGACTCGAATGAAAATCAGAGTAAACGACCACAAAACAGGTCATTTTATAGGAAATTTTGAATAGTTAAGGATAGTTAAGAGCAGAAAGGATAAATTGACACCGAAAATTTAAGGCACAAATAAACTTGTAACGATGAATGAAAAATCAATCCAAAAACTGACCAGAAAATAAAACAATACGGGGCAGCGCAGTTGGCGTGTAGCGGTTAGCGCAGCGCCAGCAATTGGGACCAGGGTTCAAATCCTGCACTGTGTGTAAGGAGTTTGCGCATTCTCCCCGTGACTGTGTGGGTTTCTCCAGGGGCTCCGGTTTCCTCCCACCGTTCAAAACGTACCGGGGGTGTGTGTCAATTGGGCAGCACGGACTCATGGGCCGAAATGGCCTGTTAGCATGCTGTATGTTTAAATAAATTCAAATAAGGCGGTGGCAATGGGGGGAAAAAAAATGAAGGCAGGAGAAGGTAAATAAAATCTAAACTTTAAGAAAAACAATGTAAGAGCAATTTAGAAAATTAAATAGCAATAAAACAAGCAGAGAATATTACATGAAGAGAAGTAACTATGCATAAGTTGCAAACAACAAAAAGGTTATCAGGGCTGATTCCAGAAATGAGGGAGTTAGCCTATAAGAGATCTAGTCGCCTGGGATTGCACTCGCTAGAGTTTAAAAGAATGAGAGGGGATCTTTTAAAAACACAAACATTTGTGAAAGGCATAGGTAAAATAGAGGTAGGTAAGCTGTTTCCATTGGTGGGGAGACCAGGATAGTAGATGAGGAGGAACTGCTTTTCCCAGAGGGTGGTGAATCCGTGGAATTTGCAGCCCACTGAAGCAATGGTGGCCACCTCAGTAAATATATTAAAGACAAGGTTGAATAGATTTTTACATAGATGGGGAATTAAGGGGATATGGGGATATAGGTGGAGATAAGCTTCTCATCAGATCAGCCATGATCTTACTGGATGGCACCGCAGGCTTTACAGGCTGGATAGCGAACTCCAGTGCCTATTTCTTCTGTTCTTATCATTGGATTGAATTTATTTCAAAGAGTTTAGTTCAGGACTAACATCATCCCAAGAAAGACATTAGCCACATTTCAACATGCTGAAATCACCATTTATCAAATTCTTTATCATCTCAATACTCATCAATATCTGTATACTTGGGACAGGAAGACACAGATTCTACCGTACCATATTATCCATCTTCCAAAGATAAAGGTTATGCTTCTTAACACAGATCATTTTAGAACCACATTGGCACTCACCATATCCTATAAAACCACTGCTATCTGGCATCTTTGGGGATTGATAAGATGCCGGATATGAATTTTCCGGTTGCTTGAGACTGCGTGTTGAGTGACTGGCGAACTAACAGTGAGGCATGCCAATGTTCAATGTACGAAATTTTTATTTATTTATTTCCCACAATTTTTTTTGGTTGCTTGAGGCTTCCACTTGCTTGAATTCCAGATAACAGGAGTTTTACCTTACATACTCTTTCAAAAAGCAAAATATATCTACAATAAAAAAGATTATTCAAATGAACTAACCTGGCCCGTTGATGTCAAAGCAAGTGAAGATTGGCTTCCAGCACACACTTTACGAATAAACATTCCTTGCAAGGCTTCAATCACCTTGGGTTTATAAACTCTGTTGGTATCACCATGACCAAGTTTGCCTTGCAAGATAAATCAGATAAACAATTACCAAGACAATCTGCAGATACATGGAATATATTGGGCAATGTTATCTTTCACATAGTAATCTATTGAGTCAAAGACACAGAAAGACAGCCCACTTTTATAATGGGAAAGAAGGGAATTAATTAACAAATAGCAGTAGGTGGCGTTCATCTCCATCCCAGGACTGCCCCCCACCCCCCCCCCCAATCACCACTGTTGTTTCATTAAAATTTTCCTATTTCCTAAATAATTAACTAAATATAATCTACTTTTGTGATTTCCTGTCACATTTTAAGTCTACTTCAAGCATACAAAAAAACATGTCATCGACAATTAATTTTCTGCATTCACACTTCGCCCACAGGAAAAAGAATCTCGGGGTGGTTCGTGATGTCATGTATGTAGTCTGACAATAAATCTGGAAAAAAAATGAAAGTTTCCCTGCTGATCTTGGCGACGAGGCATGGTGACAGATTTCACCAGGACCTTGCAATCAGGGTAACTGAAATTCATCAATGCTGGCCAACTATCATTGGACACTGACATGAGAGGCATCAGATGCTGAGTACAAACGAAAATGAGCGGCAAAACATTTTTAGGTCAGTTGAATTAGCGCAATGTGCCAGCATCATTATGCGATATCTGGTAAATTCAATAGAAGTCAATTTAATGTTTCTCCAACTTCCTAAGTGATCCAGCAAATCTGAAATTATCTTCATGTTCAGCTTTAAATTGTCTCTTATCATCCCCATTTTTTCTCCAGGAAACAAACTTTTTGAAGAAAAATGGTTGTCCAGTGTAATTTGAGGCTGTGTGGGTGTCATTTGAGTTACTGAGCATCTTTGTAGTTGCCAAACACTAGCACATAGAAACACCAGGAAATGTGATTCACGTCAATTATAAAAGATTTTGAAAGATATGAATTAGTAGGATTAGCCCAGAATGCCAACAACTTGGGCCAAAGATCATGTTCATGATGCATGAACATGACTCCAGTTATGAACTCATAGCTCAAAATGGCACCGAAGATCCTGATATCGGGACAAAGCTATGTTATTAATTGATCTAAAATAATAGAACCTTGCAATTGAAATGCAGACATTTAAAATTTCAACCAGATACTTAGAATTGTATATGAAATGTAACCAGCCACTAAGTCATGATGAGGAATTGGACTTTAAGGAATAAGGAGAAACACAGGGATTTCTGAAAGTGGCCGCACAAGACGGTGAAGGTGGCATGTGAATATTAGCCCCTCGCCCTCATTAGCCAGGGCACAGAATATGACAGTATTGAGGTAAACCATCAGCTAAGGTTATGTAGATTTTCTTGTCACCACACCATAGGAAAGAAGTGATTGCACAGGAGAGGGTGTAGAGAAGATTCTCCAACATACTGTCATGGATGCAACATTTTAGTCGAGAGAGATTAGATGGGCTGGATTGGTTTTCCTTAGAACAGAAGAGGGAGCTGACAAAAATATACAAATTATAGATACAAGAGAATTGGAAGGAAACTTTCCTCCATAACAGAGGCAAAAGGTTTAGTCTAAGGTGAAGAGAGGATAAGAAGAACTTCTCACTCCGGGTGTGGTCGGAATCCAGAACACATTGCAAGTACCCTCACATTTTCTAAGTTCCTACAACTTCCAATTCATAGAAGAATATAGACAGTAAATGTAACTAGTAAATATCAATACTAATTTTGATTGGCATGGCCGGCCAATGGATCTGCTTCTGTACAGTATTGCTGACTAACAAGCATCTATTAAAAAATGTTTATCAACTGTATGTTGCGATAGGAGTTAACAATAAAGTACGTGGTCATGTGCAATACACATTTGTTGGAGAAACTCAGGAGATCATGCAACATCTAGAGGAAGTAAAGGTAACAAATGTATGCCTGACTAAGGGTCCAAGTCTGAAACGTTATTTACCCTTCCGATGGATGGTGCATGTCCTGGTGAGTTCCTCAAGCACATGGCAAAAGAATGCAAGTTTATTGCAGGAGGACTATTACTTACCATTGTCACCTCCTCCAAAAGACCAGGCTGTCCTTCCATCTTTAGATAATGCAATGGTGTGTGAACTTCCACAAGATACTTCACCTACGTTGCTTATATCCTTCACCAACGTGGGGATGTTACGGCTATTGCTATCACCATGGCCTATTGAAAAGTAACAATTAATGACATTCTTTAAAAAAAATTGCATTTGTCGTTCAAATTAAAAGAATAGAGTTTCCATATTCCAACGCAACTACTGAATTTTCCAAAATTATTGGGAAACCACTGGACTTGAAGTGTGGGGAACTCAGTAAACAATGGAAATCCAGAGGTTATATTACTAGAAAAGTGAGCATACCTGCAAGATCTGTGGTTTGCTTGCATCTTCTCAAAAACAATTAATCTCAGCAACTGCTACACATCTTAAATAATAATAAAAATGTTTTGATAGATCACATAATGATTGTGCATTTAAGTCTGGGCAGTTGAAGTAGTGATCAAGGCGTAACTATATTACACAGACATTACAAAGAGTATTTCAGTAACAGGTAAGGATGAAATCAGTGCAGTATTAGTTAATGATCAAGAGATGACCAAATAACATTGATGGTGAAAACAGAACCCAAACCGACTTCTGGTTAAATGTGACACAAAAGTCGTAGATGAAAGAGGAGAACGTGGGTAATAAAATGAGTAAAACACAAAATGATTAACATATAACCAAAATGTTGACTATATTATTTGCAGGAGGTCTCCAAAGATATTAATCTGCCGATTTATTTGATGGATATGAACTCAAAAAGGCTGGAGTATCGTTTCAATATTCAAAAATGAGAACTGAAAAGATCATTTAAGGTCTGGTAGCCTATCAGCTATATTGGGAATATGAGCGCATCCCACAGGATGCTATAAATACATATGCCAAAAGCATCAATGTGAACAGTCAGTGGAGTTATAAAAAAATCTTCCAAACGCACATACCTTTTTGTGAGGTAGTAGCCTGCAATGCAGGGCAAGAACAAGTCCAATTGGTCTAGTGGGTTTAGTTTATCTGCCGTTTAAAAAGATGGTCCTCGCATCGGGATTTTTCTGAACAGTAGAAAATGATTGCCACGCGAAATAAAATGGCTCCGGTCTGGAGACCAAAAATCACACGAGAGCACGTGAAGACGAAAAATTCCAGATGCTTTAACTTTGAAATGAAAAGAGCAGTGGAAGAACCCAGCCAGTCAAGCAGAACAAGAGGAATCTGCCCCCAACTCAAAATGTCAACTGCTTTTTTTTTTGAAAAATCTTCATCAATGCTGATCAACTTGAGTTCATCCAGTATTTCCGATTTATCAGACATGAAAATGCCAAAATGACCTTCAGTGGAAGGCCCCACCAAATTTTACTGGCGGAGTTATGTCCAACGTTCCTGTACATGTGATATGTGGCAACTTACGTGCAGGGAGAATCAATGTTTTCCACGTCAACAAGATGAGACGAGCAGGCAAATGGGAGGTGTCAATGTTTCAGCTTGACACAGTGCACCAGGACTTTTTTGTAATGTGAATCTCTGCCGTTGTTTGGATCTCTTCACCACGTCTTTCTCTACCATCCAATGGCAAGTGTTGCATATACCACGATTACAGGGAAAAAGGGAAAGTAGTGGAGGTAGTGCATGTGAAGGCTCCATTAACTATGGCAAAGTGGAAACACATTTCTAGAAAGAGGACATTTCAGAAGTTCTAACACAGAAAACCAATGTAGTCCCGATGCAGGGTTTCAACGCCCATTACTTTTGTTTCCACAGATGTTGTGTGAACTGCGTGCTCTTCCCGAAATTTATTTTTAAGACAAGGAATACGTGGCCTGTCTGAAAGTATGCATGCAGTAATACAGTGGCCGTCCAATTTTGCACAACTTTTCATGAGGCTCAAGGTTCACCCTCTTCTGTATAATTCAAGGTTTCTAATGACACTCCAACCACCTGTCCACCCATAAATTAGTGCAGGTATTGATGTCCTGCCCTGGAGGAAAATGAGTTACCCTGAAGCAACACACACCACTGCTCTCTGCAAGACCATTCATGCTTTTGCCTCTGCCATGCTTGCTGTTATTTATCTGCCAGCCAAACCAACCTGCTCTTGCTCATAGCGAGATGTTGCAGATCAGGACCAGAATATTCAGGCCCAGAAGCGGTGCCCTTCACTGCCATCTACAACATTTGCCTTTACAAGCAATCAACTAAGTCTTGGTCGCAGTTGCTGGAACAATGGCGGTGTCAATGGAACCATTTGCACTGGAAGGATAGGGTTATGAGCTAAGAATTAATTGTTCTGATCTTTATTTGATTTATAAAATTATTTGGATGTGCCCTCATTTGTGTGGTCGTGTCACAATCCCTCCAAAAGATGCATCATCAACACAGACTCTTGGGAAACTTTAGCCCACGACCTTGAGAAGGGACGCTCGAGGTGGTTCTGAAGTTCACGTATCCTGTATAAATGGGGATTGAGTGCACTACCTCTCAAACTCGCCACCAGCCTAACCATCAGCGACTTCTTGGTGTACATGCAAAAGTGTGGTTTCCCCACTTTTCATTACCCAGAACCAGCTACCCCATTGTCTGGACCCAAAAGATGGACTGTTCACAGATACTGATTGACCTTTTGAGTTCTTCCAGCAGCTTCCTTTTTGTTTCTGGAAGCAAGTCATCCTCAATTCTGAGATAGTGCTTGAGATGGAGATAGAAGTGACCAGAGATGCAGAATGAAATTACCAATGATAAAAGCTTAACGACATTGCCAATATTATTGATTTTTCTTTACTGGCACCACTCATCACAAGGGTATCAGAATTTATTAAAGGCAGGTGCTCCTCAACTTACGATGGGATTATGTTCCGGCAAATCCTTTGTAAGTCCAAAAAAAAAACCGCAAGTCAAAAAATACCACACCTACCATTTTTTTTTAATAATTAAAGTTCGAATACCTTTATTGCACATTGAAAGCACACTGGACGCGAAGAATGTTTAAAGCATTGAACTAGAATTAATTGATGGACGGCGGGGATGCTAAAGTGATCGCTACAGACTGCGAGCAAGGTCGAGTCAGCATCGCACGAGAGCATGCTGTAGGATACTCTCGTGCGATGCTGCCATTGCGCGAGAGAGTGGCGTGCTGCAAATCGCAAGTGCGGGGAACAGATCAGAATTCGAAATTGAAAGTACGGATTCGAACCGGCGTAACTTTGAAAAATCGTTAAGTCGGACCATGGTAAGTAGAGGAGCACCTGTACACAGAAGTGCTGGAGGAACTCAGGAGGTCCCTCACTATCCACAGGAGGAAAAGATACACACCAACGTTTCGGGCCTGAGACCTTCGTCAATATGAGCATAAACCATGCAGAAACCTGAAAAAAAAGGCAGGGAAGAGGGGAGGAAAAAAGGCCAAACAGGCAAGTAGGAGAGAAAAACTGAAAACTGATGAGGGGAGGGGAATGCAGAGCTGAAAGAAAAGACTGAGGGATAGGGAAAGTGAGGGGAGACAAGGGGAGGGGAGCTGGCAGGAAGGAGACAGGGATGGGGAACAAGAAAGGGAGAGGGAGGAGCTAACAGAAACCAGAGAAGTCGATGTTAATACCCTCTGGTTGGAGGCTTTCAGACGGAATACAAGGTGGTGTTCCTACAATTAGTAGGTGAGATCAGTTGGGCAGTGAATGAGACCATGGACAGACACGTCTCTGTGGGAATGGAGTGGAAAATTGAAAATGGATTACCATTATTAAACTATCTTCTAGTCTCTCCGCTGTAGAGGAGGCCACAATGGGAGCATCAGATATAGTAGATGACACCTGCAGATTCAGAAGTGTTGGTTCACTTGGAAAGACTGTTTGGGGCCATGACCAGTAGTGAGGAAGGTGGTGTAGGCACAAGTGTAGCATTTTCTGCGGGGAGCCGATTGGTGGGAAGGATGAGTAGAGGATGGAATCATAAAGGGAGCGCTCCCAGCATAAGGCAGAAAGGGGAGGGATGGGGAAAATGTGTCTGGTGGTGGGATCACATCATCCTCCGAAATTTGTGCCATCTACAATGGGTTGGATGGAGAAGTAGGTGAGGACAAAGGGTCCAGGGCAGATGTGCATGAAATGGGGAAATGCAGGTGAAGCCCCAGTCAATAGTGTGAAGGGGAAAGCCATGCTCTTTAAAGGAGGAGGACATCTCAGATGGTCCAGCATGGAAGACTTTATCCTGGAAGCAGCTGCGATGGAGACAGAGGAATTGCAAGAAAGGAATAGAATCCTTATAGGGGCAGGGTATAGTCAAGGTAGCTGTGGGAGTTGGTGGGTTTGTACAAAATGTCTGTTTGAGAGTTTCTTCCCCCAAGATGGAGACCAAGAAAGGAGATAGTAGTACTGAAGATGGATCCAGTGAATTGAGGGGTGGAAGTTGGCAGCAAAGTGGATGAAGTTGACAAGCTCATCATGGGTGCACGAGGCAGCCCTAATGTAGCGGAGGAAGAGTCGAGGAGCCTTGCCAATGTAGGCTTTTAACGTGGATTACTCCAGAGCTAAAAGGGCAGCATAGCTGAGATGCTTTGTCTAACCTGGAGAATTAAACCGAGAGAATTAACCTGGAGATTTTTTTTTAATGGCGCTAGGGACCCACGGAGACTTTCTGCGAGATACAGAACCCATTAAATACTCATTTAAAATACTCACCTTCCCAACTGCTTTCAATACAATCAACTACATGCAGTCTTTTCAGGACCAACCAGCTGCTGAACAGTTAACAATCTACAAATCTCCCAGGTAACAGCAGAGTCAGGAGCAGGAAAGGCAGAGGCCACCACCAAGGTCGAGGTAGGAAACATGGAGTGAGGACCAAGATCAAAACAAGACTGAAGCACAGGGATCTGAGACCTCCCCTATTGTATTTATTACTGACGAATATCCAGTCACTGGAGAATAAAATTGACCACCTGCGGGCAAGTCTGCTTTATCAGAAACAGATGAGACAGTCTCAGTTGCTTGCTGCTCTGAGACCCGGCTAACAGAGAACACGGCGGATAACAGCTATCCGACCAGACAGTTTCACCATTCATAGACTGGATTGGAACTTAGATTCTAGAAAAGGGAGGGGGGGTGGGGGGTGCTTTTTTGTTAATACTGGGTGGTGCACGAACATTGGGGTTATGTCGACCACCTGCACTGCTGCCTTAGAGCAAATCTCAATTAAATGCAGACCCTTCTATCTACCCCAAGAGTTCTCATCAGTGATTCTCACCAGAGTTTATATCCCTCCCGATGCAGGTACTTGCAGAGCGGCATGATGTGATCAGTAAACAAGAGTCAGCCCAGCCCGATGCAACACAAATCTTAGTCGGTGACTTTAACCAGGTCTGCGTCAAGAAAACCCTTTCCAGCTACCATCAGCATGGACATACAGAGGACCCAACACACTCGATTACTGCTACACCCAGATAAGGAAGGCCCACCGTTCCTTCCCAAGGCTGCATTTTGGCGAGTCTGATCACCTGGCTGTGCTCCTTCTGCCTTCATACAGACAGAGCCTAAAAGGAGAGCCTCTAGAGATCAGGACAGCTAAAAGGTGGTCACAGGAGGCTGAAGACAGTTACAGGACTTCCTTGAGTCAGCGGATTGGGCAGTGTTCAAGAACTCAGCTGAGGATCTGAATGATTACACCAGAGCATGGCAGATGCAGTTAAATGTGGATAAATATGGGGTTATACACTTTGATGTCAAGAACAGGAAGGCAGATTACTATCTGAATGTTTCCAGTGATGAAAAGGGGAAGTATAAAGAGATACAGGTGTCCTTGTTCAGTCACTGAAAGTAAGATTAAGAGACAGCAGGCAGTGAACAAAGGTAATGGTATGTTGGCCTTCATAACAAAGGGAGTTAAGTATAGGAGCAGAGGTCTTTCTGCAGTTGTATAGGGCCCTGGTGAGATCACACTTGGGAGTATTGTGTGCAGTTTTGGTCTCCAAATTTGAGGGAGGACATTTTTGCTATTGAGGGAGGACATTTTTGTTATTGAGGGAGTGCAGCAATGGTTCACTAGGCCAATTCCTGGGATAGCAAGACTGTCGTATGTTGGAAAATTCGAACGACTGGGCTTGTATACATTTGAATTTAGAAGGATGAGAACGTTTCAAGATTATTAAGGGATAGGACATGCTTGGTCAGTAACTTTCAACCTTTTTCTTGCCACTCACATGCCACTTTAAGTATTCCCTATGCCACAGGTGCTCTGTGATTAGTAAGGGATTGCTTAAGGTGGAATGTATTCAATGAATATTAGAAATTTGGTTAGGAGAAAGAGGGAGGTGTACAAGAAGTATAAACAGCAGGGTGATGAGAAATTGAAAGAGGACTACAAGGAGTGTAGAAAAAATCTTAAGAAAGAAATTAGAAAGGCCAAAAAGAGGCACGAAGAGGCTTTGGCAGGCAGAGTAAAAATAAATCCAAAGGGTTTCTATAGGTACATTAAAAGTAAAAGATGAGTGAGGGATAGAATTGGACCCCTTGTAGATAGTGAGGGTAGGCTGAGTGAGAAGTCAGAGGAGAGGGGGGAAATTTTAAATGATTTCTTTTCCTCTGTATTCACTAGGGAAAAATATATTGTATCAGTTGAAGTAAAGAAAAATAGTGGGGAGGTCATGAAGCATATAAGGATAACTGAGGAGGTAGTGATGGCAGTGTTAAAAAAGATAAAGGTGGACAAATCTCCGGGTCCGGACAAAGTATTCCCAAGGACACTCAGGGAGGCTAGTGTACAGATACAGAGATATTTAGGATGTCACTGGTCACGGGGGTAGTGCCAGAGGATTGGAGGGTGGCTCATGTTGTTCCGCTGTTTAAGAAAGGGTCCAAATGTAAGCCAGGAAATTATAGACCTGTGAGTCTGACGTCTGCGGTGGGTAAGTTGATGGATAGTGTTCTGAAGGATGGCATTTACAAATATTTGGAAGAACAGGGATTGATAGGTAGTAGTCAGCATGGTTTTGTCAGGGGTAGATCATGCTTAACAAACCTTATAGAGTTTTTTGAGGGGGTTACAAAAAAGATTGATGAAGGGAAGGCTGTGGATGTTGTCTATTTAGACTTTAGTAAAGCTTTTGACAAAGTTCCCCACAGGAGGTTAGGAAAAAAGGTGGAGGAATTAGGTATAAATAAGGAGGTAGTGAAATGGATTAAGCAATGGTTGGATGGGAGGTGTCAGAGAGTAGTGGTAGAAAATCGTTTGTCAAATTGGAGACTGGTGACTAGTGGAGTTCTTCAGGGATCGGTCCTGGGTCCACTATTGTTTGTTATATATATTAACGATCTGGAAGAAGGGGTGGTGAATTGGATAAGTAAGTTTGCAGATGATACAAAGATTGGTGGTATTGTGGACAGTGAGGAAGATTACCGTAGCTTAAAAAGAGATACAGGAAAGCTAGAGGAGTGGGCTGAGAATTGGCTGATGGAATTTAATACAGATAAGTGTGAAGTGTTGCACTTTGGAAAGGCAAATCTAAATAGGTCATATACATTGAATGGTAGACAATTGAGGAGTGCAGAGCAACACAGGGATTTAGGAATTATGGTAAATAGTACCCTCAAAGTTGATACTCAGGTAGATAGAGTGGTGAAGAAGGCATTTGGAATGTTGGCCTTTAAAAATCGGAGTACTGAATTCAAGAGTTGGGATGTTATGATGAAATTGTACAAAGCATTGATGAGGCCAAGTATGGAATACTGTGTGCAGTTTTGATCACCAAATTATAGAAAGGATATAAACAAAATAGAGAGAGTGCAGAGAAGGTTCTCGAGAATGTTGACAGGATGTCAGGGTTTGAGTTACAGAGAAAAGTTGAGCAGCCTGGGGCTTTTTTCTCTGGAGCATAGAAGATTGAGGGGGGGATTTTATGGAGGTGTTCAAGATTTTAAAAGGGACAGAGAGAATCAACGTGGATAGGCTTTTTCAATTAAGAGTGGGGATATTCAAATCAGAGGCTATGGTTTGAGATTGAAGGGGGAAAATTATAAGGGGAACATTAGGGGAAATTTCTTCACGCAAAGGGTGGTTGGGATGTGGAATAAGCTTCCGGCGGTGGTGGTTGAAGCAGGATCGTTATTTACATTTAAGGAAAGACTGGATAATTACATGGAGGGGAGAGGATTAGAGGAATATGGACCAGGTGCTGGTCAGTGGGACTAGGAGGGTGGGGACTAGTAGGGCCAAACTGGCCTGTTCTGTGCTGTATATGGTTATATGTGGGCAGAAAGAAAAAGTTTGAAAACCACTGTTTTAATTGTACCTCATTGACTCATTATGTGCAGGGTTTCAGAACTCCCAAGGAAATGGGCCAATGACAATTTTTCTCAAGCAAAATATTTCAGTAACAATTGGGTCTAGAACAGAGATTCTCAACCTCCCCACTCACACCCCACCTGAAGCAATCCCTTACTGATCACAGAGCACCGATGGCGTAGGGAATATTTAAAGTGGGATGTGAGTGGAAAAAGGTTTCGAACTACTGGTGTAATTGGATCATGGATTTCCTTATGTCCAGACCACAGTCAGTGAGGATTGGCAAGAACATCTCTTCCACAATCTTTATCAGTACCGGAGCACCACCGGGATATCTTCATAGCCCCCCTGCTCTACTCACTTTACACCTATGTCTGTGTGGCTCGTTACAACAATAACACTATCTATAAATTTGCTGACAATATCACAGTAGTGGTTCGTATCAAGGGAGGAGATGAGTCAGCACACAGGAGGGAGACTGAGAACTTGGCTAGATGGTGCACTAACAACAACCTTGCACTCAAAGTCATCAAAACTAAGGAGCTGATTATTGACCAGGAAGGGAAACCCAGAGGTATACAATCCAGTAGTGATCACAAGGGGAAAATCAGAGTCGGAGAGGGTGAGCCAATTTAAGTTCTTGGGAGTCACCATCTCAGAAGATCTCTCCTGGACCCAGCACATCAATGACATCGTGAAGAAAGCACGTCAGCGCCTCTACTTCCTCAGATGTTTGTGGAGGTGTGGTAATGACACCAGAAACCCTGGCAAATTTTTACAGAGGTGCAGCAGAAAGTGTGCTGACTGGCTGCATCAGTCTGGTATGGGGACACCAATTTCCCTGAGGGGAGAGCCCAGCAAAAGGTAGTGGACACAGCCCAGGACATCACAGGCAAAACCCTCCACACTATCAAGAACGTCTATAGGGATCGCTGCTGTCGGAGCGAAGAAGCCACACCACCCAGCACACGCTCTGTTCTCTCTGCTGCCATCAGTAAAGAGGTATTGGTGCCACAAGACTCACACCACCAGGTTCAGGAACAGCTGATACCCCTCCACCTTCAGACTCCTCAATCAGGGACTCATTTAAGGAATCTTGTGCGTTCTATTGATTTTTATTTTCTCTGTATTGGAGTTTGTTTACATTTGTTATCTGTCTACAAATCTGTTTACATGGATATGCTGTGTAGAGTTTTCTTTTGCATTATCAATAAATGGTAATTGTGCCTTGCCTGCAGAGAAAAAAAATCTCAGGGTGGTATGCGATGTACTCTGACAATAAATCTGAAAGTGGGATGAATCAAAGAAGTTGTTGAGCATGAGAATAAGTTCTACCGGGCGGAGGAGGGAGGTGAGGGGGGGGAGACAGGTTGGGTTTGTTGTTGAGGTAGAAACACAGGGCTTTGAGGTCTTTGGTATGGGGGAAAATAGAGGTGTATAGAGATTGGATACCAAATGAAACGGAAAGATGTTGAAGTGATGGAGGGCACGTCAGGTGTTGCAGATGTAGGTGGGGAGGGACAAAACGGATCAGAATTTATCACTCGTCATCTCTGTTTATGAATGTAGTTTGTGAAGCATGTATGCCAGACTGGCAGGAAACATTGAGGATGTTAAGGAAACATTGAGGATTGAGTTAGCAGCTTTTATTCTAGCTGCTAGCAATTGAGGTTTGACCTTGTGATGGGGAGGAAACTTGGACAAATTGATACCAATCATTAACCATAGTGAATATAAAACAATGCACAAATATTAGATCAAATGTGAAAATGCAGGGTTGTTAATAAGGGTGGGAATGCAGCAAGTTGCATTATTCTCTAAAGCCGGGAGAATGCGGCCCCGGAGTCGGCTGTGGGCGAAGCGAAATTCAGGTGGCAGCACTGAAGGCACTGTTCTGGCACCTGAAAGGTCCGCAGTGGGGAGAGGCACTGCGGAGCAAACGCCAGCTCCTGCCGGCTGTGGCCGCCGTCCAGCCCACTTTCAGGTGCCATGGGGGGAGCGCTTGGAAGCGGAGAAATACACCTACCCGAGGAGGGTTGGGTAAGTACTCCTCGGGTCAGGTTTTTATGCTTTCAGGTGGCCCCCCCAACAGCCGCGTTCGGGTATTTTAGGCGGCTTTATGTTGGGGTATACCGACCATCTGAAAGCGGCGAGTTAAGCCAGGTTTAGTGTTTTGTATTCACCTCTGAGTGCAACTCCAAGTTCAAGTAAAGAATATCCTTCACTATCTGCCACTGCACAGAATGTCTGTTGAAATCCTGATGAGCTTAGTAAATATTAGTGCAGCTATATTACTTGATATCTCATGAGTACACAGAAATGCTGGAGGAACTCAGCAGGTCCTTCAGCATCCGAAGGAGGTAAAAGGCACATAACCAACATTTTGGGCCTGAGTCCTTCTTCAAGGTAGGAGTAAAAACCAGGCAGGGACCCAAATTAAAAGATGGGGGAGCAAAGAATGGGCAGGGAAGGAGTGTTAATTGGATATGGATGGGACACAGGAGAGAGAAAGGCGGGGGGTGTGGTTTGGGCTTCTGCAGAAGCAGAGCTAGTGGAAAAGGAGATGCAAGGACATGTGTGTGGGTGGAGGGGAGCCAGAAAAGTTGATGTTAATGCCATCTGTTCAGATGAACACGAGGAGCCGTTCTTTTACTTCAATCTCAGCATCTGCACACTTTCGTATTTCACTCGATGTCAAGTGGATGTTGATCCTCAGGGTGAATTCAGTTGAATGAGGAAAAGCCAAGGGTTCACTTGGTGGAGATGATCTCCAGCAAACACTCACTGGTCATCATCCCAAGTCTGAACAATGCCAAGGTCACACTACTGTGACAGAGGATTTAGAGGTGGTTTGGGAGGAATTGCTTGAACAACACACACATATTTCAAAACACAGAGTGCTTTTAGCAGGAAGAGCAACAAATGTGCAGAATACAGCTTGCCGAGGAGAGCATGTGATCTTTGCAGGCAGACTCAGAACAGTTTTGCTCTCAGAGAGGGAGGGTATGAAACTGAGAGAAAGGAGACAGAAATCAGTTCCAGAAGGACAAAACTGGCAAACTTTTGGAAGGCTGCCTGGTCAAAGGAGAAGACTGGCTGAGGTGACCCGAAAGAAAGAGAATCATCTGGAGAACCCTGAAGGGGGCAAGTTTCGTCAGCAAGATTGATTGGAAAGGAATCAGGTGCGGATGTCCTGGAACAAAAGGCATCTCTTGTAGCAGCGGCTACTCTGCTTATGGAATGATCTCACAACCAGATGGGTTGAGTTCAGTGAGCAAAAACTCGTTTATTGAGATCTGCCTGGCTGGTTTTATGCTCCCAGCCCGGACCTGGCTGAGAACCGCACTGGGGGCCCTGACGTCGCTGGGGCGTCACATGGGCCGTACAGAGCAGGCTTCTGAGACTGGTGCCGAGTTCAGGGAGAAAACCCCAATGGCGCCATTTTGGCCGGCTGCCCTGCCGTGTGTGTGACATGCAGGGCCAGTTCGCCTGCCTAATGGCACGCCGCCACACAGCCCCCCCCCCCCCCAGAACCGGCGCCAATGTTTTTGCTGGGCGGCCTCGCTTCTTGGGTTGAGCCGCGACCACTGGCTCGTTGGGGTCGAGGTGGGCTCTTACCACCGATGTCCAGTGGGAAGGTGGTTCCTGAACGCTGGATGACTCGTACGGCCCTTCGTACGGTCTTTGAAGGGGTGCCATGGAAGGGCCTCGCCTGATAAAAACATACTCTGCGGAATATAGGTCGCTGGGACATAAGAGGCCCGTGTGCTGTGTCTGGGCGGTGGTGGGGGTGTGAAGGAGTCCAACTGGGCCCAGAGACGGGGAAGTAAACCGCACGGTGACTGTTGCAGGGTTGTGAGGTGCATTGGTAAACTCACCAGGCAGGGCTAGCAGTGCACCGTAGACCAGCTCGGCTGATGACGCCTGTAGGTTTTCTTTGGGTGTCGAGCGGGTGCCCAGGAGCAGCCAAGGCAGCTCGTCCACCCAGTCCGGGCCGGTGAGGCAGGCCATAAGTGCCGACTTAAGGTGGTGGGACAATCACTCGACCAGTCCATTGGCCTGTGGGTGATAGGCTGTTGTGTGATGCAGCTCGATTCCCAGTCTGTTGGCAAGCTGTGCCCAGAGCGCAGAGATGAAGTGCACGCCACGGTCGCTGGTGAGGTGGGTCGGGACGCCGAACCGAGCAACCCAACCGGTCAAAAGTGCTTGGGAGCAGGAGTCCGTGGAGGAATCTCGCCTCAGGCCAACGAGTGGTGCGGTCTACCACTGTGAAAAGGTAATGGTTACCTCGGGAAACTGGTAAGGGGCTGTCAATGTCCACATGTATGTGGTTGAACCATTCTTGGACGTGTTCAAAATCCTGCACGGGTGCTCTGGTGTGCCTGTGTACCTTGGAAAGCTGGCAATGGGTGCAGGTTCTGGCCCAGTCCGCAATTTGCTTTCGAAGCCCGTGCCAGACGAAGCGTTCTGCCACTATACGAACCATGGACCTGATGGAAGGGTGGGAAAGGTCATGGATATGGTGGAAGACTTGCCTGCGCCACTGCTGGGGAACCACTGGTCGCGGGGTGCTCATGGAGACATCACACAGGACGGTATCATCACCGAGAGGAGTCGGGAGGTCCCGAAACCGCAGGCCCAGAATGGCAGTCCTGAAGGCCTGCGTCTCCTCGTCTGACTTCTGATTCCGGGCAGGCTGGTCGTAGTCTAGGTTGGGTGTCAGCGAGCAAATGGCCAGTTGGGAGAGTGCGTTGGCAACCACGTTGTCTTTGTGCCGAATGTCGGTGGTGAACTCCGACACGAAGGACGCTGTTGCCGGCCTGACCAGGGATCTCTAGCCATAGCGAGAGCCTGAGTGAGGGGTTTGTGGTTGGTATAAATGGTGAAGGGCCTCCCCTCCAAGAAATAGTGAAAATAAGGCACAGCAAGGTACATGGCCAGCAACTCACGGTTGAAAGCACTATACTTGTGCTCTAGCGGACGAAGAAGTCGGCTGAAGAATGCCAGTGGTTTCCACTGTATGTTCACCTGCTGCTCCAGGAAGGCACCAACGGCTGTGGCAGAGGCATCGACGGAGAGCACCATATGCAGGTCGGTGTGTGGGTGGATGAGCAGGGTAGCCTTCGCGAGGGCAACTTTCGTGGCTTCGAATGTCCTGTTGGCCTCTGGAGTCTAGGCGAGTGTCTTGTCCTTGGTTGCGATGAGGGCGAAGAGCGGCTGCATGATGCGTGCAGTGCCTGGAATGAATCGGTTATAGAAGTTGACCATAACCGCGAACTCTTGTCGCCCCTTGAGGTTGTCCAGGTGTGGAAATTCTCCGATCGCAGGGATCTTCGTAGCAGCTTGTGTAGCTCCTTCGGCCATGATGGTATGGCCCAGGAACTGCATAGACTCTTTCCCGAACTAGCATCTGGCGGGGTTAATCGTTAGGCTGAAGTCGGCCAGTCAGGAGAAGAGGGTGTGCAGGTGAGACTTGGGCTGTGCCCGTTCTCAGCTGGCGACAAGAATGTCGTCCAGATAAATGAACACGAAATTCAAATCCCTGCCCATCGTATTCATGAGGCGCTGGAAGGTCTTGAGCTCAAAAGCCATGCGTAGAAATTCGAACAAGCCAAAGGGGGTGACGGCAGCCATTTTGGGGATGTCCTTGGGGTGCACCGGGATTTGATGATACCCACGCACCAGGTCGACCTTGAAGAACACCCTCGTGCCATGCAGGTTGGCCGTAAAGTCCTGAATGTGAGGGATGGGGTAACGGTCAGATACTGTCACGTCGTTAAGCCGTCGATAATCTCCGCAGGGGCGCTAGCCTCTGGAGACTTTCTGGACCAGGTGGAGTGGCGAGGCCCAGGGAATGTCAGAGCGTTGAATGATCCCCAGTTCTTGCAGATGCGAGAACTCCTCTTTCACTATCTGGAGCTTATCCAGCGGGAGCCGGGGCCTTGGGTGGGGATATAATGAAACACCCCGTGGTGTGGTGAGGCAGTGGAGAACTGCGGCTTGAGGAGGGACGGGAACTTGTCCAGGATGCGCTGAAACTCGTCCTTGGGTGCGTTGACCGTGGCCATCTGCGGCTGCTCTGTGCGAGAGGTGTTGAGGTGAATGGATTGGAAGATACGGGCATCGACACCCAGAATGGAGGTTGGGAGGATCGAAATGGTGAAACTTAACGAGAACTTCCGCTGGCCGATCTTTATGGACAGTCAGCGGCCAGCCTGCTCATTACCCTGGAACAAGCAGGGCTGACGACACTTCAGAGCCTTGGCTCCCCAGCGCTGGTGGAAGAAGCAGAGGCCTGAAGTGGATGGCTTGCTTCTGGCTATCGCCTGCAGGGGCTGAGAGTTCCTCCGCAGCGCTAGAGTAAGGCTTGGCCTGGTCATGGCCGGGACTCATAACTTGCTGGACAGCTGAGCCCTCTGGGAATCGTTCAAACCATAGCTAGCCTTTTGAGCGACTTTACTAGGGTCTACGAAGCTCTCCTGGGACAGTAACAGCTGGATGTCTTCGGGCATATGGTCAAGGAAGATATGCTCGAAGAGTGGGCAGTTGGTGTGATTGCCCATGAGTGCGAGGATCTCATCCGTCAATGCAATTGGAGTTCTCTCTCCCAAGGTGTCAGGGTGCAGCATCCGAGGGGCACGCTGGCGCCTGGAGAAGCTGAGGGAGCCGGTGAGCACTCGCTTGATGGTCCCGTACTCATCTTCCGCAGGTGGGTGCTGAACGAGGTGGAGCACTCGTTTGGCGGTGGCCCTCCAGGGCGGCAACCACATGATAAAACTTGGTCGTATTTGATGAAATCTGGTGGAGGTGAAACTGAGCCTCTGCGTGGCTGAACCAGGTCTCAGGCTCCTGAACCCAGAAGTCAGGAAGCTTGATGGCTATAGCATTGATCGAAGAGTCGTTCATGTCGGGTTCAAAGGTGTTTGAACCTGTTGGGGTCACCAATGTAGCGGTGGCTACTCTGCTTACCGAATAACTCCACAACCAAATAGGTTGAGTTTAGTGAGTAAAAACTCGTTTATTGAGGTCTGCCTGGCTGGTCTTATGCTCCCAGCCCAGACCTGGCTGAGAACTGCCCCGGCGACCCTGATGTCGCTGGGGCGTCACGTGGGCTGCAGAGCACGGGCTTCTGAGCCTGGTGCCGAGGTTGGGGAGAAACCCCCACCGGCGCCATTTTGGCCAGCTGCCCCGCCGCGTGCGTGACACACGGGGCCGGTTCACCTGCCTAATGGCGTACCACCACACTCTCTCTGAAAACCAGCAAGAACCCTCCTGAATGGTAACCTCTTGCCTGTTAAGCCCCAAAGACTGGTGAACTTTGTTAATGCTAACTTCTGTGCACAGAACAAGAATTGCCTGCAACCCGTGAGATTGGACTGTGATCCAAAGAACTTTTCTAATCTTAAATATACATTACACGCACCCGCGTTTAGTATTAGAGGGGAGATTAAGTAGGTTAAGCAATAAATTAAAGTTTAATTCGGTTTTCTTGTTCAATTATAATTAAAAACTACTTTTGTTTAAGTAACCCTGTGTTGTGCATATCTATTGCTGCAGGTTTTTGGGGTCCTCTGGACTCCGTAACACTACATTCAAGCAGACGGTGTCTCTTCAGCCACTGAGCAACAAGGATAGAAAGACAAGGCCTGACAGCACATGAACTTTTAATTGAAATTCTCAGAGGTTGCCCTGAAGTTGGATACCATGGCAACAGGAATAGCTTTCTCCACCCAGGATCCATCCACCCAATTAGTGCAGCATGCTGACCAGGGGCATGGCATTATCCGCAAGGATGGGAAATAAAAAGAAAAAATGAAAAAAAAAAAGAAGAAAAAATCGGTGATCACTCATCTTCAGGGAGTGCAAGCTGAAGAAACTGTTGAAGAGCTCTAGGCTCACTTGAATAGCACAAGGGTCCAGTTTATCATTCCTGCTTTTAACAGCAACAAGCCTGCAATCAGAGCTTAACCATTGTGTATGACACTCTCCTCTCCTTGAGCAGAAAGCACCCACAACATAACACGTATGAATGTTGAAAGCACCCACAACATAAATGTTGAAAGCACCCACAACATAACACGTATGAATGCTGAAAGGATCCATGCCATTAGGTTCACAACAGCAACTTGCTTTACCTTCCGCAAGTGCCAGAGCTGAAACCCAGGAATGAACAGGGCTGCAACTCTGAAACTATGAATTTCAATATCCCTTTCAAATATGCACAGCTCCCAAAATTCCTCTTGGGAAATGCATCATTTTAGCTAAAGTCCCTCCTCCTATACTTTTTCAGCTTCCCCCAGAGGCAAGATTCATCTGCTCCCCACATCCTTCTGTACTTGGTGAAGCTGAAGTCCCCGCTAGACCACAAATAAGGTACAATTTTTAAAATGTTCCACCAGATGCCTTCAAATTGATCTGAAATCCCTGACAACACTGGCTGTAATGAGTTCGGATCCAATCAACTCTGCAGCAAAACAAGCAGCCAAATAATAGAATATCTTTTCAAAAATACAGGCACAAGAGTTCTTTCCATCTGTTCAGACCAGATTTTGCATGTGTTGCCTACGATAAGAGTGAAGGAATTTCACAAGAGCAAGGTTATTTCGGAGTTGCTTGACAATTGACACCATTCCTAGCAACCCTGGAAAGATACATAAGCAAATGCCAAAAGCATACTAATATGGTGTTGCACACAAGATGCTCTGCAGAATTAAAAAAACATGATCAGTTTTAATTTACATGAATTGATAACAATAACACAAGAATCAAAAGCAGTGGTTCATCTTTAGGTTCAATTTTAAGATCATGGCTGATCTGATTGAGGCCCCTGCTCCATTTCTTGCCTGGTCTCCGCAGTGCTCAAACACCCCCCACCCCATTCAGTTCGAAAATCTCAATTTTAATCTAGTCATTCAATGACCAGCCTGCATATTTGTGACACAGACTTCAAAAATTCATAACACTAAGGAGAAGAAATGCCTCGTCTCAGCGGTCGGTCGCATGTGCAATGCCTCGTCTCAGCGGTCGGTCGCATGTGCAATGCCTCGTCTCAGCGGTCGGTCGCATGTGCAATGCCTCGTCTCAGCGCTCGGTCGCATGTGCAATGCCTCGTCTCAGCGCTCGGTCGCATGTGCAATGCCTCGTCTCAGCGCTCGGTCGCATGTGCAATGCCTCGTCTCAGCGCTCGGTCGCATGTGCAATGCCTCGTCTCAGCGCTCGGTCGCATGTGCAATGCCTCGTCTCAGCGCTCGGTCGCATGTGCAATGCCTCGTCTCAGCGCTCGGTCGCATGTGCAATGCCTCGTCTCAGCGCTCGGTCGCATGTGCAATGCCTCGTCTCAGCGGTCGGTCGCATGTGCAATGCCTCGTCTCAGCGCTCGGTCGCATGTGCAATGCCTCGTCTCAGCGCTCGGTCGCATGTGCAATGCCTCGTCTCAGCGCTCGGTCGCATGTGCAATGCCTCGTCTCAGCGGTCGGTCGCATGTGCAATGCCTCGTCTCAGCGGTCGGTCGCATGTGCAATGCCTCGTCTCAGCGGTCGGTCGCATGTGCAATGCCTCGTCTCAGCGGTCGGTCGCATGTGCAATGCCTCGTCTCAGCGGTCGGTCGCATGTGCAATGCCTCGTCTCAGCGGTCGGTCGCATGTGCAATGCCTCGTCTCAGCGGTCGGTCGCATTTGCAATTTATTGCAAAAACTGACTGATGACATCCAGCATTCACTTTCCCAATGATTCAGTAAATATTCAAGCAGCAGAGAGGTGAATCAATTACCACATGTATTGGTTGGTATTTATTGTTAACTGGGCTGATTTTAGTTTTCAGATAGAAGGCCTCTGTGATTGAGATTCTCAGATCAGCCAACATCTGTGTAACTCCAAGTTTCCATACTCTTAAATCATAAATTAGAGTAGCCACATCCACAATGTAGGTTTGAGAATGGTCAGAGGCTAAGAATCCTTAGCAAATATCTCACCTAACTGTTCAAAGCCTGGCCACCATCTAAAAGGCTCAGGTCAGCAGTGTGATGGAATACACTCCACTTGCAACTCTCAAGAAACTCTACACCATACATAACACAGCAGCCCAATTGAAAACCACACATTTCACACTTTAGCACCACATCTGTACCTTCTTAGAGCAGGAGTTTTCAAACTTTTTCTTTCCTCTCACATCCCACCTTAAGTAATCTCTAACTCATCACAGAGCACCTATGGCATAGGGATTACTTAAAAAGTGGCATGTGAGTCAAAAAAAAGTTTGAAAATCACTGCATTGGAATGGAAACATAAACAAAATGCCTGAAACAGCAACAATGGATTAGGTTAGAAACATCACATCAAAACTGATGATAGTTTGATTGAACAGCTTAATATGTGCGGTTAATAATATTTTACATCAACTGGATTTGTAGAATTGATCCAAAACAAACATCAACGCAGCAACTGCTGGTAAATCTAAGTTATTAGAATACATATGGGCTTTAATTTAAGGAGTGCAGCCACCTCTCATCAAAAAAGACCTTGGTGCTACTGTCAGTCAGGCGATACAGAGTCTGGCACCTTTAGGTTCAAGAACAGTTTCTCCTCCACCAAAGCTTTTTGAGCTCTCAAATCTCCCCACATCACCTAAACACAACACTATTAACAGGACCACCAAAGAACACTTTTTTGCATACCTGCCAGCTAATCAAGTACTTAGGATTTATTTTATTCTGTCTTCCTTCGACGTTTATTATTCCATTACTCACTTTGTAGCACATTAATTATACAGTAAA
Source organism: Narcine bancroftii (assembly GCF_036971445.1). NCBI lineage: Eukaryota > Metazoa > Chordata > Chondrichthyes > Torpediniformes > Narcinidae > Narcine > Narcine bancroftii. The sequence continues at coordinate 21,632,820 of NC_091479.1, read as the reverse complement.
ACCCCTGATATCCAGAACCTACGGGGATGTGTAGATGCCAACTTTATACAAGTACTTAGGATTTATTTTATTCTGTCTTCCTTCGACGTTTATTATTCCATTACTCACTTTGTAGCACATTAATTATACAGTAAAACCCTGATATCCGGAACCTATGGGGATGTGTAGATGCCAACTTTATACAAGTACTTAGGGTTTATTTTATTCTGTCTTCCTTCGACGTTTATTATTCCATTTCTCACTTTGCAGCACATTAATTATACAGTAAAACCCCTGATATCCGGAACCTATGGGGTTGCGTAGATGCCAGATAAGTGTATTTGCCAGTCGATTGAGATTGCATGTTGCGCAATCAGCCAATTTTAACAGACCGCCAATTTTAACTTCCGTATTTTTTACCTATTTATTTTCTGCAATATTTTTGCCAATTTCTTGAGGCTGTAGGTTGATTAAATTCCAAATAATGGGTATTTTACTGTATATAGAATGTTAGTGTATTTAATGCAAATGGGAAGCTACACCAAGATTGTCATTGCATTAGTATATTCTACTTGTGTATTTGACAAACTCCCATTCATCTATTAGCATGGATATCAGTGATTTCAGAAAACACAAGTTACAGTTCCTACTTATCTGTCCTAACATTCCAATGTAAATTTAATTTGTTGTCATTAGTCATATTAATACTTGTTAATAATTTTGACTAGAAAGTAATCTAGTTTTAGTTAAACGTATGCAATAAATTTTAACCTTACAATGCTGCATTCAGAGACAAACCAACTATTCTTTGGCAGGACCCACAGATTTTATATTCTCAAATTTCTATTTCACATTCCATGTTGGCTGTGTGATGCAATGGGTAATTAAATATATGCTTATAGAAGGGATTAGAATTGGGCTAGCGGTTAGGTTGCATGCGTTTCACAAACACAGACTTGCAAGCTCCAAGGGCAGATGCAAACAGAAGGTTCTGGGCTTTAGCAACATTTGCAATCAAAGCCTGGAAACTGCAACATTTGCAAACTGAAACCAAAGAGAACAGTGCCTGGAACATCAGGAGGGGAGGGGCAGAGAACGAGAGGGAAAGTGGTTAGCAGAAGGCAGCCTGAGGAAAGGCTGGACAGAGGAGGAGCCTGTCGAAAAGGCTCCTTTTTCAAGGCAGGGCAGAGTTCTAATATGGTAGCCTGAGTGTACTCTCTGTGGAAATCAGGAGTGGCGGCTGGTCTTCCCGGTGTGAAGAGGAGAACAACTCTGTGAGAAGAGCCTGGAAGGAAGACACGTTTCTCCTGGAAGACACTTCTGTTTGGGGTGTCCAACAAGCAACAACCATCCGCAACTCTGTAACCCTCCACAACTTTCCTGCCTGGTAATTCTAAGTAAAGCCCTGAAGATTGCTTGAATGTAATGACTATGGTTTGGTGCACAGAATTGAAGATCACTGGAAACTGTAGCCTTGGAAATGCCAGTGGAAGAGTGGCCAGTAAAAAGGACTTTCTTGAAAACATATTACATAAATGTGCTTAGATTAAGTTGGGGGCGGGGGGGGGGGGGGGGGGGAAATGATGTAAATACTTAGTGTTGATCTTGTTGTTCTATACTCAGAATTAAACTAATTTTGTTTAAGGAACCATTGCTTTGCTGTTATTTCTATTCCTGCTGGTATATGGGGTTCACTGAACTCTTGACAGTAATTTCAGTTCATTTGTGCATTAACGACGTGCTTACCACTGGTCACTCCTGGTTTTCTACTGCAACTGAAAAACACTATAAAACTAAACAACATTTAAAGCAAGGCCCCCTTACTCAAACTCCACATTCCATATACGATGCACACAGTGGCCATCGAGTCCAATGCCAACACAATTATTGTCCTCGAGTGTTATGAGCAACTGTGCTCCAGCCATGTTTCACTTGAACAAATACTTGAATTTTTAGCATGAGATTTGGCATAGGCACTTGGAATATTCACGTTATACCACAAAAAGTATTTGACAAAGACAAAGGAGGAAAAACCCAACACCCAACCCCAACCCACCAATTTTCCCCTGCAACCGCGTGTGCCTGTCCCGCATCGGACTTGTCAGCCACCAACGAGCCTGCAGCTGACGTGGACATTTACCCCTCCCTAAATCTTCGTCCGCGAAGCCAAGCCAAAGATTTCGATATAGATCAGTTTCTTAATTCCCGTGGAATTATTAAATTATTGCAAAACTAAATTAATTATTTTTATTTGCAGTGTGGTACAAGCCGATTCTGGCCATTTAAACCCATCCACCCAAATTAGCCTCCAACTCTACATTTTGGAAGGTGGGAGGAAACCAGAGCACCTGGGAAAAATCCACGCAGACACAGGGAGAACATACAAACTCATCACAGACAGCGCCAGATTCAAATCCGGGTCGCTGGAACTGGAGTAGTGTCGCACTAACCTTACTCTGCCATCAAGTTGTTCAGGGCTTTGCTAAATGTTTATGCACAAACCACCAGAAGCGAAACAAATTTAAAACCAAATCAACCTTACCTAATCTTCCAAAGTCTCCTTCACCCCAGGTAAACAATTCACCATCTTCTGTGACAGCTGCACTGTGTCTATAGCCAGCAGAGACACATACAATGGCCTTTAAAATAAGACACGGAGAAACTCAACAGCAATTCAACCAGTCACTAAAGAATAGAATCACTTAATTTTGATTGAGAATGGCTGGGATTTATTATGGATCTCCAGTTTTAACTATTATAAAAGCTCTCATGAACAATTTCTGAATCTGTATTTCTTTTGCCAACAAAAACAATAGCACACAAATTTTACCTTTAACAATCACACAAGAATGACATGTTTATGAAATCTGGTCACCACTTCCACTTACTTTCCCTTGCAGAGGTCCTTGAATAAGTTTGGGATATTTCTGTGTTGAACTGTTACCATGTCCAAGTTTTCCATAGTCACCATCACCCCAACTGAAGACTTCCCCCTCTGTGGTGAATGCCAGAGTGTGACCATCAGAACCTTTGGACGAGGAAATTTTTTTGATAGCTCGATGTGGTTCAAAAGTTAATTTTTTCAGGGTTGACTGGTTATTTGAGTCACCTAGACCAAGCCTTCCGTAACTGCCTTTGCCACATGCTCTCACTGATCCATCAGATGCAATGACAAATGTGCAATACTGTCCAGCTTCGATCTGAGCAAGAAAGAAAAACTTATGACAACCAACTGAAATCACAATATGCTCAAGATTTTAAAAGCTGCAGCACTCACAAATATTGTACGCAACCAGTTAACCAATAAAATTACAAGCATGACTGCATCACAAGGAATACATTAAACAACAATTTAAAAAAAATCAGGCACCAAATTATTCCCATAGACAAATGGAGTGCAAGATAAACTGGAGGGTAACATAAACGTAACTTAATCAAAAGCTTAGGTCTTTCCAAATCCCAGAATGTTAAGTGTTCACATATTAAATCGTCAGAATTTCATTCACAAAATGAATTCATTCATCCCATTATATTTGTGCCACAGATAAAGAATTATCCAACTAATCCCCCCCCCCCACCCCCATGACAGTGAATAGGCATGAAAAGTATGATATGTACATACATACATACATATCCAAATTCTTGTAAAACTGCTCAGGGTTCTGCTTCCACTGCGCTTTAAAATATTTAAGTTCCAGATTTGCAACAAGCTTGATGAAATATTTTCTTCAAGCTATCGACGACTCGAGAGAAATGGATCCTTCCACTGACTCTGCTCAATTCCAAGTCCAGCCCCCCCCCCCCCCCCCCGCAATTTTAAAATATCCGACTGTCTATTTCCTTATTGCCTCGGACTCATCCTCAAAACTCAGCCAGCCTCCAATGCAATAGCAGTTCCTGACACATGTGACCAGAAATATGCACAGTCCTCCAGCTGTGCCCAACTTGGTTTTGATGGAGTTTAAGCACATCGTTGGCGTGCTTTTTTGTGTGGCTTTGCCAAGAAAGGAGCTGCTGCACACTTCCTACTTCATCTGTCATCAGGAATTGTTCGTCTTCCTCTTCATTATTCTAACCACTAGAATAACTGGAGGATGGCAGAAAGAACACGAGCCCCTTATTTTAGAATTAGAGAGGAATTACGCGATGTGTGAAAGTAAGAGTTGTAACTGTTCTACTTACAGTTTGTCCATCAGCAAAACTTAAAGCAAGTTTTGGCTGCAGAATTTTCTCTTGTGTACCCTCAACTAGTTGATGACTGCTGTTACTACCCCAAACATATACTTCACATGTTTCTGACACCATTGGAGCATCACCACTCTGCAAACTATCTGGGCTTGCACATGTCCTGGAGTAGTCTGAAGCCATCCGACAAACCTAAAATCAAAAGGCAAAGGAAATGATAAACTTCAAGCATTATAGTTCGCTTTAAAAGGGAAAACAATCCCCCACAGCACCCAGTGACTCTGTGCTCCCAGTCTCGGAGGAAGAGGTGAACAGATCTTTGGGGAGAGTGATCCTCGAAAAGCATCAGGCACAAATGGTGTCCCCAACTCTGTTATTAAAACCTGTGCGAGCCAACTGCCTGGGCTTTTGGCAGACATTTTCATCCTCCCGCTGCAATAGTCAGAAGTCTCCACCTGCTTCAATGATATTGGGGCCCCAAGAACAAGGTGGCTGCCTCATTGAATATCAGCCAGCAAACAGTCCCTTTATGAAGTTGGAGCGATCTACGATTCATGTAACAAGGGAAGGTTCAAGAGTCTGATAACTGCTAGAAAGAAACTGCTCTTGAATCTAGACGTGCTGGTTTTCAAGCTTCTGTCCCTTCTGCCCAGAGGTAGCAGAGAGAGAAGAACATGACTAGAGTGGTGGGGGGTGTGATGGAATAGTTGGGAATGTTTGTGGGAGATCAATTGGTAAAATTAGAGTAGGTTACATACACACACTTTAAAACAGATCTTATTTGAAATACTGAAGAATTCATATCCACAGTACTTTGAAAAGGAACTGTGAGGAATGCTATGCACATTTCACAAGTAGGCGTTAATTGAAATGATGTCATGAAATGAATGGACTATTGTCTTGGAAGAACAACCAGAGCCAGGTTGTCTGTTTTGGACCTTTTTGCAAGGCTTTTGATCTCTCTGCAAAGTGCTCACTCATTGAGGTTATTGTTTACCTAAAAGCAGAAAACTAGCTCTTATTGTTTGCTGGAGAAAGTCGGGGGGGGGGGGGGGTTTGCAAGTGAGAGAAAGAGACGGACATGTGGTTAGCAGTTTTGAATCTCAGATGGAGAGAAACAGAGACAGAAGGGAGTCTTTGACTGTGTGTGACACAGAAAACTAACAATCCAGGAGAAGCTTGTTGGAACTGAAACAAACTCCAGAGTGCTATCTGTCTGATGTTTCTCTTGGAATAAAGGAAACAGAAATGAACTCTGTGCTAGCCTGAAAGAAAGAGGTAATCATCTGGAGAACCCTGAGGGGGGCAAGTTTCATCAGCGAGACATTGAGGTGACTAATGGTGGTCCCTCAGTTGTGGAAATCCTGCAACAAGACATCTCTCTCTGCAAACCTACAAGAACCTTCCTGAGCGGTTACCTTTCGAGCACCAGAGCCTAGTGAACTTTATACATGTTAAATTCTGTGCACAGTATAAGAATGGCCTGCAACCAGTGAATTTGGAAGAATAAGAAGTGAGATTGGACTGTGAACCAAAGAACTTTTCTTAAATTTACACACACATTACATACACGTGCGCTTAGAATTAGAAGTGGGTTAAGTTGAGTTAGTTAAGTTAATAGTGATAAGTTAAAGTTTGATTCTGTTTTGATTGAGTAACTACTTGTCGTGGTGAATATCTATTGCTGCAAGGTTTTGGGGTCCATAACAGGGGTCCTTTATGACGATGGCTGCCTTTGAGAGTTAGTACCTCACAGATTTCTGCAATGGATGGGAGCTCAGAGCATGTGATGAAAGTAGCTATTTTTATTGCATTTTGACAGGTCAATGGCATATGCCATCCAGCTCGCCCTCCATTTGGTGCTAATTCACAGAAATATCTACATCAGGGGTTAATTGACAATAGTTCAGCATTCAACACCATCACACCAACAATATGCATGACCAAGCTAAAGGATCTGAAACTGTCTGTCCCTCTGCATGTGCACACCTCAATCAGTATGGATCAGAAAAATCACCTCCTCCTCTCTGACCATCAGAGGGGCTTTCCAAGGCTGTTGCTTAGTCTCCGACTCTATTCCACGACTGCACTGCCAAGGTCTGCTCTAAACTCAATTTACAAATTCACTGACGACACCACAGTTGACAATCAAATCAGTAGAAATGAGGAGTCAGGATACACGTTGGAGATCTAGAATATGACTGCGTGGTGACAACAACCTTGTCCTCAATGTCACCAAGACTACAAAGATAATTGCTGATTTTTGGAAGGAGAAGGGAAGGGACGACACACCTATCTGCATTGATGGGAAGGTGGTGGAGAGAGTCAGAGCTTTCAGGTTTATAGGAGTCCATATTTCAGAAGGCTTTTCCTGAAGCCAGCACATCCAGACAATAGTGAAGAAGAACGCCTTTCCTTTCTAAGGAGTCTGAAAAGATTTGGCACGTTGCCAGATATATTGCACTATGGAAAGTGCATCAGGGACTGGTTTGGGAATTTGAGTGCCCAGGAACACAACACTGTAGAAGGCAATAAAAATAGCTGGTTTCATCACATGCTCTGAGCTCGATCCATTGCAGAAATCTGTGAGGTGCCAACTCTCAAAAGGCAGCCATTGCCACAAAGGACCCCCACTGCCCTGGTCACGTTCTTCTCTCTGCCGCCTCTGGGCAGAAGGTACAGGAACTCGAAAACCAGCGCCTCTAGATTCAAGAGTAGTTTTCCCCTAACCATTACCAGACTCTTGAACCTTCCCTTGTTACACTCATCGTAGATCGCTCAAACTTCATAAAAAGGACTGTTTGCATTGTTGGGAATCACTTTTTCTTTTTGCACTAGGATTACTATAAATATTTATACCTTATCTTGTGTAATTCAATTAGTTTACTGATCCCTTTACAAGGACCTGTTCAGCTACAAGAAGAAAGAATTTTGGCGCATATGGGCATTGCACCTGCATATGACAATAATCATTAAAATTATCAAAAACTAGTAACCTCATTGATTAGGACACTTCATTTGTGAACTATTTAGATATATAGACCCTTCTGCCCCACAACCCAATACTGCCCAATTACATGCATGCGAACAATTAACATCCTAACCTATACATCTTCTCAACAGGGAAGGAAACCCACGCAGTCACAGGGAGAACATGCAAACTCCTCACGGTGTCCGATAGGAACCTGGGTCACGGGCACCATGCCATTTGTGGCAAATCCTCAAAAAAATGTCCATGCACCCTGTAGCATGTCTGCGCAAGCAGAATACGTGCATCATTTTGAAACCCAAAATGTTCTCTTTAAAAGAAAATGTACAACACGTATAACAAAATGTATGACAGATCAGATCTTTCCGACGTACCTCTTCAAAGAGGCACAGAGCTGCCTCATATAATGAGCACAAACCATCAGACGTTCGAGTAGGTTCTCGCCACTGACTCCTATCAGCTGACGAACCCTATGAAAGCAAAAGGTTTGGACAAAGGATTAAAATGTCACCAAATGAGAGTCAACATGGCTGAAAAATAATCTCTAACAGTTATTTCTTATTCCTGAAATAATTCTACTGCAAAGATTAATTTCCTTTCTAAAGCAGTCTAAAATCTGAGGGTGATAAATCTCGTAATGAATTTATTTTGCTGAGATGTACTTTAAATTTTAGAGGGATTAATAAAACACTGAGGAGGAAAATTCTTGTTTTGGTATTGCTGAAACTGGCTGATCCACTGTGGGTTTTCTTTCTGCCTATAACTTGCCGTCACCTTTTGTGCTTTGGCTGGTTCTGAATCTCTTTCCCACTCATCTGTGCCAACAAATTAAATTGGTCTTAAATTGGAAGTCCCCCGATTCTAAATGTGCTCACAAAAGGAAATTCGGGCTCAGGCCCGAAATCTCAGCACTACATCTTTATCGCCTATGGACGCTGAAAGACCAGCTGTGTTCCTCCAGCATTTGTGGTTGATTTTTTAAAAAAATCACAAAAGGAGATGTCTTCTAGTCAAGCTCTGACTGATTTGAGGAGCTCGATCAAGTCTCCTCTTGTCTGCAAATTTAACCTACCCAATCGATTTTCACAAGAAACCCGCTTATTCCAGGTATTAGTTTAGTCAGCCATCTCTGAACTGCTTCCAATGCAATTGCTACTTGACCTACTGACTTCCTTCAGCACTTTTGTGTATTGCTCCAATGCAATTGCATTTTTTTTCTTTACTCTAGGTGTACAGACACGAGATGGAAAATCTGGAATGGAAAAAAAAACGGCTGCAGGAACAAGCGAGTTGAGCAGAATCTGTGGGGGGGGGGAAAGGGGAGAGGGAAAAAGGGGAGAGGAGGAGAGGAATTGTCAACCTTTCACATGAAGGTCTGGCCTTGGCACGTACTATAGAACTGAAGCCTAGCTTTGGTATACTCTTGTATTTTATTCCCCTGACATTACATATTCCGTTACCTTCTCTATTTACATGTGAAACTTGCACTCTAACCTTTTAAAGTGTTCATGAAGATACCCAGATGTCTCTGCATATTAAAGCTCTGCAATGTCTCGTCATTAAGATGATAAGTCATTTTTATTTAAATTTCCAAACCAAAATGGACAATTGCACATCTCACATTATATTCCATTTGTTCCGTCATTTTTCTATTCAAAACCACATTCTTCTGCTTGCTGGTCATCTTTAACATTCATTCATCCTCCTGAATCAGCCTACTTTACTCTTTTCGCCACCCCTTATAATATTTCTGTTCATGAAATCGTTTACTTTTCTCCTATTAAGCATCCTTTCAGCTAATTTCATAGCTGCTTTATTAAAATAGCGTTAAAAAGACTTCTTTATCTTGCCTTTCCGACTTAGTTGGGAAGGGAATGGAGGTGGAGCAGTCAAGAGATGAGATGTGGCACAGTGATAATATGCATCTACTCAAGCGTCAGTGCTTCACAATAACATTTATTTCCCGTTTTGAATGCTATCTTTGTAATATTTTGCTAGCCACCTCTTCCTAGCAAGCACACGCGAACATATCTATTGGTTTAACTTTATACCTGCACTAATGAACCACACTATCTATGCGACAACTCCCCCACCCACACGGTAATAATGACATGAAGCTGGTTAAGTGCTCCAATTCCCAAAGGCAACCACAGCCAAGAGCATCTGCATGCATCTTGCATTTTTGAGGATCACCAGCTCCATTACCATTGACTAATGTGGATTTAGGAACATGCAGATTTTATTTAACATTAACCAAAAACATGAGCATTATTCTAGTATGTTTAATCCAACTGGTCCACGAATCTGAAGGAAGACCAGTCTTGCAAAAGCAATTCAAAATAATGCATCCTTCCCAGAGAAGCAGACAAAAAACCTTGATACACTACTTTCTCAAGTGAAATTAGATTTGATACATACCAAGGAACGCCTCATTTGCATGAGAATATTCATGAAACAGTCAAAGCTGATCATTCCTTCCCAATTCACAGAGAGTTTCGATTTTTCCATGGTACTAACTACAGCAGATGCGGACAAAGCCATTTCTATCCACTCCAAAAAGTACCGCAGAGAGCCCCGCTGGGCTGCAAGTCCAAGCAGCAGTTCCGATGCTAGTCTACGCCCCAAAATATCGGCTCCTGAGTTTGGCATGGTGACTCCCTTTAGGAATGTTGTGACTTGAGATAAGCAGTCCAATCCCATCGCAGGAATTTTGCTTTCATTTGCTAAAGATAACGGTGGTAAAGAACTAATCACATCTATTGCTGTATGGATAACATCATTGCAGAGATTCAGTCCTGACACCGTAGAAGGCACCATCCAGCTCTGCCGTAATAGTGCAAACAATAAACTCAATCCAGTCCGAACCCCCATCTCAATTAGAGCATCTGTGCTGGATCTTGGACGCTCACCGACAGAATGGATGTCTACTGATCCAGAACTGCTTTCAGGTGAATGTTGCTGCTGTTTGACTTTTCCTTTATCATGGTATTTGTTGGAAAGAGCGTAAAAAACACGCTGCAACACCAGTAATCTTTTCCAAAGAGCTGCTGCAAAGGGAGAATCAGAGCAAACCATCTTTGCCAGAGCCAGCTGGCTACTAAGGAGAGCATCCAGATAATGTTCTTGTTCATCGTTAGAGAGGGACTCGCGTTCAAAATCTGGTAACTGGGGTCCCTTAAGGCAAAGCACTTGCTGTGGTAATGGCACCACTTCCTTACTGCTAATTAGCTTATCGTATAAAATAGAAACACCCTCTCTCGTGGCAATGGACTCGCTGTCTTCTGTGATCCAGGAACTGTTGAGATGTTCCAACCATTTTAGCTTGACTGTTGGGATCATGAGAGCCATGACTGATCACTTTATTGCCATTAGACCTAAAAGAGAGACACAAAAGACAATTAAAATGAAAAGTTACTGGTAACCACTTGGCACCTCATTGGCTCCTTGAATTTTGAAATGTCTCATTATCCTTCCTGTACAGAATGAATCCGCTCTCTCTGCGGGAGTAGGTGAAGAAAAACACAATTGAAAAGAGAAACAGAGTGGGAAGTTGCTGTGGGTCATAAATTGTGCAGGTATCATCAGATCTGTCAATGCAAACCTTTGAGCAGAGTATACAAAACCCAGCTCATTGTGTGAACTTCATCCCCGTTGCTATTTTCCCACGTTCATCTATAAAGTGTATGTGCACTTCATTGTCAGTGCTATTTCTCCCTCCACGCTCGCTATAAATTGTGCACGTTTTATTGCTGGTGCAACTTTCCCACGTTAGTCGAAAAACTGTGCTCGTGAGTTATTCCCGTTACCATTTTTCCACATTCATCTTTTGTAAATAGATTTACTACCAAACTGTGTTCAGAATCCTTGCTTTTGAGACCCATCAAAACGGTTTTCTCGCTCATAACAGACCTTTTACCTATTAGCCTGTGCTCCTCCCCCTGCCCCTTCCTCAAGTGTCCTTTATTGTCCTGTAATAGTACAGAGAAGGCAATATTACATGCCTTGCCCACTTCAATCTTCTCAGGAAGGTCGTCACTGTTATGCATTCCTGACAAGTGAGGAGATTTAGGTCTAGGATAGATCACTAGTCAAGTGAACTCCAAGGAACATGGTGCTCTCCACCAGAGTTCTTGATGTGTAGTGGAGGGAGGTTGCTCCTGGTCCTCCTGAAGTCCACAATCACCTCCTTCGTTTTGTCTACATTGAGACTAAGGTTGTTATTCTCACACCATTTTCCACCTCTTCTCGGTAGTAGAACTCATCGTTCTTGCTGATGAGGCCAACTACTGTTGTATCATTCTTGAGTCGGTCATTCTGACAAGAACTAGAGATCACAGTCTCACAATAATAAGCAGGACATTAAGGAGAGAGGCAAGGAATTTGTTCACCACGTAGGATGGTAAATCTTTGGAGGACAGATTGCCAGAAGCCTAACAAGTTGTTCTGAAGAAAAAGATCATGGCTCTAATGCTTCTTGGGATTGTGCTCTAATGTGCACTGGTCTGGGAACTGGGTTTCCATTTGATGGACAATTAGAAGCTTACATACATTACAGTAAATAGGGCTTGAGCTATGAGGAGGGGGCAAAAGATGAAAGGAGCGGAAGGACTGAATGACAAGGTGAAAGATGGAAAGGATCAGTATAGATAAAGGAGAGGGAAGAAAAGTGAATTGGTCCTGTATTATTTTAATAATTAAAACTGGATTATCAATCTGGCCTTCACAGAGAAAAAACATCATCAATTGGCATCTTTAATGCAAGTGACCTTGCATATTTTTTTCCAATCAAAATATCAGATTCCATGAGTCAATTACAAGCAGGACACATACTCATGTCAATCTCACAATCTCCACAGCCAATGGGACCAGATGTAAATGTAAAAGTAATTAAGTTGAGAGTGGACAATCTGATTTAAATCCATTCACAGCTGAGCAAGTTAAGCATTGAAAAATGGACCAGCGTATGTGTAGCATACAAGTGGACTGGAACTACTAAATTGTTCAGCACTTTTTGAATTTAATCCTAACCAGAAGTGCAATGCCAGAAGTCTCTCTGTAATCCTTTTTGAAAAATAAAAAGGATTTCATGCTGTCACATAAGATGGACACAGTCTCTGCCCTTTGAAACAACTGATCAATCAAGGTGGTCAACAAAAATCAGTTCAAACAGCATTCCCAATGACAGCCGCTTACTAAGCCAATGTCAATCTTTGCACAAAACCGGGTTCAATTCCCAAACTGCACAAATTGCAAAAGTACTCGATGTCTAACAAGTCCCAAATCCAATACATCAAATGACAATTCCTGCAAACATTGCAGCCTTTACAAAGTGCAGATGGTTCCATTTAGTACAAGAGCACACAATTTGTTAACCCCTGCTCTTTCTACAGATGCTGCCCGATCTGAGGGTTACAGTATTTTGGTTTTGTTTCAATAGATCAGCTGTCCTCGCCATATGTTTGGCTTGGACACATTTCCCAGTTGGCTAAGAGTTTCCATCAGCATCAGTTTGGAGCCCTATGAACAAAATTTACTGTGCACCTCTGTGAAAAGTTGTCATGGGGTCCTACACCTGACAATTAACATCCATAGGTACCTCCAAAGCAATACAAGTAGCATTTTCAAATTTACACTGCTGGATCTGTTCCTTTAACTACAAAATGGCAGTCTGAAGAGGATTTGAGAATGAGGACAGAACACCTGTCTAGCAACAATTAAGGTAAGCAAAGCTTATAGGTCCATGAACTGATTCAACTCCAAAGTAACACTCTGTCTAATCATTCTACAATAGCTTTGCATGCTCCAGTAATAGAAAATTACCTTCGAACGAATGGTAACACCGGACAATGTAGATTTTTCTTCCTGAACACTTTTGGATGCATTTTTATGGATTTTGGGCTACTGATCACTTTTTTTTTTAGATACAACTTATTTTTGTGATTTTCCATCATACTTTAAGTCCACTTCAAAACCATGAATGCAACGTCATTGAAAATTCTCTTCCCACTTGGTGATGAACTTTGTGAACTGTTTTATCAGGATATTGCCACTGTGGAAAAGCGGTATCAGGGCAATCCATCAAGGTTGACCGACAATTGTTGGACATTAACACGAGAGGCATCAGATGCTGAATACAAACGAAAATCAGTGGCAAAACAAATTAGCTCAGTGCGATTGAACATGTTAAATTTCATAGAAATTAATGTAATGTTTCTCCAACTTCCTACATGATACAGCAAATCTGAAATCACCTTTGTCTTCAGATTGAGATTGACTATCGTAATCCCCATTTACTTTTCAGAAAGCAAACTTGTTAAAATATTTATCTATTCATCTATTTATTTATTTACAGACCCAATAATTTCAACAATACAATCTTTATCATGGAATGTACGTAATCTGTGTTTTGTCCCGCCCCCTCCTTTGCCACCAAACACATAACCATACCAATTATACATTATACAAGTGGAGTTCAGAGCCCCCACCAAAGACCTCAAGGGACAACCTAATTAAATAAATAACCCAAGTAAGAAATAAAAGAAAGAAAAATTTAACAACTAAGACAAGAGCTAAAAAGGAAAACACGCACGTCACCTGTGCCATGATCCATTTCCTTTCCCTACTAAGACAGGTTTTGATAAGATCCATATTTCACAGGGAGGGTGTTAGTTAATGTACATACCCATGTACTTCAGATATGGCTGCCATACTTTAACGAATGTTCCCCCCCCCCCCCCCCTTAGATTGTAGGTGATTTTCTCCAAGGGAATGCAACTCTGCATTTCCATATTCCACCGTGTGGTATTTACTTGGATGTCAGACTTCCACATAACCATTATACACTTTCTGGCTATGACCTTCACAAACTGATTTTGATATTTGGACAGTCGAAAACTCACATTTCCAATGATCTCTCAAAAGATACAACTCCAGATCTTGTGGAAAATCCACTTTTGTAATTTTTTTTTCCCCCAATAAATGTCCCCCAGTTCTACATAAGGGTCTCACCTTTGTTAAGTAGCCAGGTGGAGTGGACAAAGGTTCCAATCTCCACACCTAAAGCACATTTCTGAAATTTCCAGCTTTGTTTTGTGTCATTTTTGTGATGTGAGGTACAGCTGGTGCAAAAAGTTATATTGCACCAATCTGTTTCTGGCGTGAATGACCCCAGACTCAGTGTCCAGACACAGATCTTGTCAGCACTCTTCATTAATTGTTGTGCCCAAGTTCGACTCCCATCTCTCCCTTGACCTGTGTAGGCCTGGCTTCAGGACCTCACTTGGAATATGTAATACATTGGAGAAATAAATCTGCACACATTCCCTTGTCAAATTAGAATCTCCACATTACTAGACCTAGGCAGGGTCATAGACAATCCTAATTTTACAATAACCCTTTAACATTTAGAGCTGAGACCCTTTTGGTTGGAATTATCTAATATATTAACTCGGGTTCTGAGAATAGACTTCCTGAATAGACTGGGTCCGGAGCTGTTTTTATTGGGAAACCTAGAGGACGTGGGTAGAACATTAACTAAATGTCAAATTAAATTTGTACATATTGCCCTGTCAAAAAAAAAAAGCACGGCGATCACCTGGAAGTCCAAATCACCCCCACCCATCACTCGGTGGTTCACGGAAATGCACAACTGCGTGCCCGTGGAGAACATAATTTAAGAAATCAATACAATACTTTTTCCAAACCTTGTCTAGAGCACTTTGGTGCGGAGCTACAACAACAGCCCTCATTTCTAAAAAGCGAACAAATCACCTCAAAGAGTTGGATTGGAAAGACTGGCGGGGAACGCTGCATTTCTCTTTCTCTTTTTACCATTTTTCGGTTTGTCACTTAATCATTTTAATTGTTCAATTTTCAAAGTTCTGTGGGGAGGGAAGGAAATTACAAGTAAACTGACAGTGTTTGTATCTGAGAAGTGAATTATACTAAAAGAATGAGTCAATATATTAAGGACTGTTTCCCCCCCCCCCCCCCGCAAATGTTTGTTTGTTTTGGAAAAATAGAAAAATATAATTTTCAAAATTGAGAAATTAAAATTGGTCATCATTCTAAAGTATGTAGGTCCATCCTACGTGAGTGGGGCTGATTTTTTTAAAAAAATACAAGACATCTAAAAATACAAGACATCTGTCTCATCCAAGGAACAAATTCTATTAACCTCCCAATTCAAATATGCAAGGATATGACAGTATTTCAAAATTATACATAGTACCTCGTATGTTCTGAAAAAAACCAGTATAATTGCAGAAATCCTTGGTCTCTTATTCAAATTTCCTTGCAAGTACTTACAAAACATTTTCTTTCCAAGTCAACTTTGTTTTGTGTGCACTGGTAACACTTGCAAATTTTCAAAAAGTAAATTTGCTTTTTCCTTCTTCCTAACAAAAGGGTGTTATGCTTGGTAAACAAGAAAATCTGCAGATGCTAGGGTCTAGTACAGCACACAAAAATGCTGGAGAAACCTAGCAGAGCATGCAATATTTTAAATTTTGTTTAAACCCAGCCATTCTAGACTGGGTTCTGAGTAATGAGGAAGGGTTAGTTAACAAT
Organism: Narcine bancroftii; assembly: GCF_036971445.1. Classification (NCBI taxonomy): domain Eukaryota; kingdom Metazoa; phylum Chordata; class Chondrichthyes; order Torpediniformes; family Narcinidae; genus Narcine; species Narcine bancroftii. The sequence goes on along the minus strand of NC_091479.1, from coordinate 21,617,099 downwards.
CTTGATGTGCGAAGCCCTTTGGGCAAGAATGACCACAATATGGTGGAATTTTACATGAGGATGGAAAGTGATGGGGTTAATTCTGTAACTCAGGTTCTGAACTTAAAGAAGGGTGACTTTGAGGGTGTGAGATGCGAATTTATTAAGTTAGATTGGCAAATGTTACTTAAAGGATTAACTGTAGAAAGGAAATGGCAAGCATTTAAGGATCACCTGGATGAAATACAGCATTTTTTCATCCCGGTTTGGAAAAATAACTCAAGGAGGGGTAGTACATCCTTGGATAACAAGGGAAATCAGGGAGAGTATCAAGTGTAAAGAGGAAGTGTATAGACTAGCCAGGAAAGACAGAAGACCAGAGGACTGGGAGAAATTCAGAGTTCTACAGAGGAAGACAAAAGGATTAATCAGGAAAGGCAAAAGAGATTATGAGAGAAAATTGGCAGGGAACATAAAAAATGACTGCAAAAGTTTTTATAGATATGTAAAGAGAAAGAGACTAGTAAAGACAAATGTGGGTCCCTTGCAGTCAGAAACAGGTGAATTGGTCGTGGGGAACAAGGACATGGCAGACCAATTAAATAACTATAGTTCGGTCTTCACTGTGAAAATATGAATAATCTTCAGGAAATAATAGGGGACCATGGGGCTAATGTGACGGAAGGACTGGGGAAAATAAGTGCAAGTTATGAGGTTGTGTTGGATAAATTGAAGGGATTAAAGGCAGATAAGTCCCCAGGGCAAGATGGTCTGCATCCCAGAGTGCTAAAGGTCGAAGTAGCCCATGAAATAGTGGATGCATTGTTGATAATTTTTCAAAACTCTTTAGATCCTGGAGTAGTTCCTGAGGACTGGAAAGTGGCTAATGTAACTCCACTTTTTAAAAAGGGAGGGAAAGAGAAATCAGGGAATTATAAACCAGTTAGCTTGACATCAGTAGTGGGGAAAATGTTGGAGTCAGTTATTAAAGATGTGATTGCAGCACATCTGGAAAGTGGTGAATTCATTGGTCAGAGCAGCATGGTTTTATGAAGGGAAAATCGTGTCTGAATAATCTTACTGAATTTTTTGAGGATGCAACTGGTAGAGTGGATAGGGGAGAACCAGTAGATGTGGTTTACCTGGATTTTCAGAAGGCTTTTGATAAGGTCCCACACAGGAGATTACTATACAAATTTAAGGCACACGGTATAGGGGATATGATATTGAGGAAGATAGAGAATTGGTTGACAGATAGGAAGCAAAGAGTAGGAATAAATGGGTACTTTTCAGAATGGCAGTCAGTTACTAGTAGGGTACCACAAGGCTCAGTGCTAGGACCCCAGTTATTTACGATATATATTAATGATTTAGATGAGGAAATAGAAAACAATTTCCAAGTTTGCAGACGACACGTAACTGGGTGGCATTTTAAGCTGTGTAGAGGCTGTTAAGAGTATGCAGGGTGACTTGGACAGGTTGGGTGAGTGGGCAAATGCATGGCAGATGGATAAGTGTGGATAAGTGTGTGGTTATCCACTTTGGAGGAAAGAATGGGAGGGCTGAGTACTATCTTAATGGTATCCAATTAGGAAAAGGGGAGATGCAAAGAGACCTGGGTGTCGCTGTGCATCAGTCATTAAAAGTGGGCAGGCAGGTGCAGCAAACAGTAAAAAAGGCGAATGGTATGTTGGCGTTCGTATCAAGAGGATTCGAGTACAGGAGCAGAGAGGTATTGATGCAGTTGTATAGGGCCTTGGTGAGACCTCACCTGGAGTATTGTGTTCAGTTTTGGTCTCCTTATCTGAGGAAGGACATCATTGCCATGGAGAGAGTGCAGAAAAGGTTTACCAGATTGATACCAGGGATGGCGGGACTTGCATATGAAGAAAGGCTAGAATGACTGGGCTTGTACTCGCTGGAGTTTAAACGATTAAGAGGAGATTTAATAGAAATGTTCAAAATTCTTAAGGGATTTGACAGGCCAGATGCAGGAAGATTGTTCCCAATGTTGAGCAAGTCTAGAACCAGGGGTTACAGTTTAAAGATAAAGGGGAAGTCCTTTAGGACTGAGATGAGGAATAATTTTTTCACTCAGAGGGTGGTGAATTTATGGAACTCTCTGCCACAGGAAGTGATTGAGGCCAGTTCCATAGCTATATTTAAGAGAGAGATAGATTTAGTACTTGTGACTAGGGGGATCAGGAGGTATGGACAGAGAGCTGGAACAGGGTACTGAGTGGATGATCAGCCATGATCAAAATGAATGGCGGTGTAGGCTTGAAGGGCCAAATGGCCTATTCCTACACCTATTTTCTATGTTTCTAAATTTAGACATAGCCCATGAGTCCATGCCACCCAATTTACACTCAATTAGCCTACACTCCCCCCCCCCACCCCAGTAAGTTTTGAACGGTGGGAGTTAACTGGAGCCCCCATGGAAAACCCATGCAGACACAGGAAGAACGTACAAACTCCTTACACAGCAGGATTCTAACCCCGATCCCAACCGCTGACACTGAACAGCGTTGCGCTAACTGCTGCACCATCCATGCCACCCCTTCAATATTCTATTTTCTGTTATCAAGTTTTAAATTATTGATCATAAAAAAGGGCTTTCCCTCAGAAAACAAATGCAGGAACATATACAGTATAGGTACATTATTCAGGTCATCTACACAATGCAAACACGAATACTTTTGTATCTATTCTGTCATTGTTTAGAAGATGAAAATCAAATCTAATTTTAGATCTCCACCATCATACAAACCAGTTTAAGTCATAAAAATGGGCACTGCTTGGACAGTTTTAACTACAGTTTTTTTTTAATTTTGATGTGAATCCACCGTCATACCTTCTCTAATGCATCTGTCCTAATTGTTGCGCAGGATATAGCCTAAGATGGCAATAGAGGATTTCAGGACAATGGTTTAAAAGATATGATCTTGAGCATGCTTACATGAGATTATTTCCCAATTAATTTCTTCCAATTCCACCTTAAATCTTTGTGAGGAGGTCCACAGAGTTGGCCATGCCCTTGATTGTAAAATCCAGTGCTGGGCTAATGCTAGACTGATTCCTATTGTACAAAGAGGAAGATGACGCCTCTTCCTCCACCTAACCCTGTTTCTTTCTCCCTCGATCTGGCACCTGCCAGTCAACTACCTCTTGTCCCTCATCTTTCATTTCTCCCTGGTTTACCACTCCCCCACTGGCCCCAGTCTTACCTCTCCATAATTATCTCAGCTCTCACTCCTTCACCTCAAAGAAGGATTCTAGCCCACAATTTTTTTTTCCTACCACTTGTGCTGCTCAACCACTGACTTCCTCATCCCACATTGCTCCACATTCTAAACAGCATCTGGTAGTTTCAGTCACCATTTCAGATTTAAATGCAAATTCTCCAATTGCCACCATGGGATTTAAACACTCTACCTTGCCCAGTTCTGAATTGCTAATCCAACGTACGATTTCGCTTTCTACGACAGATTGATCAATCAGAAATACAAGTACGAAGACTATCAAAGGGCCGAGTTTGGAAGCAACATCTGATTTCAATTAAAAGATGCTGATCAAAAAGCTCAGGTGATTTTCTTCAGGGCAAATTGAGTGTAACAATGGCCCAAAGCCAAGAGTGCAGAGAAGTCAAAAATCAAAACTGCTGTTTGGCAGCATCAGTGCATCGAAACTTTCCAGGAAATTTGTAAAGCTTCATCATTAAAAAAAAGTGATGAATAGCAGAAAAATGAGAAGAGACTACATCTAAATTTCAAACCCTATTTAACAGAAGCTCATTTGCTTTCCAAAATCAATCAATTTACCAAGTACAACCGTTATCAAATTTAAAAACGAATACACGGTAATTTATCAAAAAGAAAGTGGTGCCGGAAATGGTGACAAGTTGTCAGCAAAGCAGGAACTCCTTACACACACTCATTTAAATATTGGTTTTTGAAAGGTTGCAAGATGAAGAAAACTATGAAACTGTTACTTATCTGCAGTGTACAAATGGCGAAAGTGACCAAATATTCTCTGAAAAACATGCAGGTCCACAAGGTTTATGCAGTTATGCGGAATATAACACGTTTTGCCCCTCTCAGAAGCTCAATCGTTCCACACCCTGCACTAAAGATGGCCTCACTAAATGAGCTGAGCATCCATTATCTTACACAAGGGACTTCAGGAAGAGAAAACCAGATGTGTATGATGCAGCGATCATTGGGGTATCAGAAGTGGAGAGGGTGAGTAAATTGAAGTTCTTGGGAGTCGGAAAATCTCCCCTGGTCCCTTTAACACCAGCTCCCCAGCTAAGAAAGGCCAGCAGTGCCTCTACTTCCTGCAAAGGCTATGAAAAGTCCATCTCCCACTCTCCATCCTCACTGCCTTCATTTGTCAAGAAGGTGCTGTTCAATAGGTGCCACATAAAATACAGAAAAGGATGCATGGAGATGGGGTGATGGTTAGCCAATAGAAAGCAGACAGTTGGGGTACAGGGGTGTTTCTCTAGTTGTCAATCGGTGGTGAGTGGGGTGCCATAGATTTGGTGTTGGGCCTAATCACCTACTCACGATAATACACATACATGCAATCTAGAAGAGAGGCCATAGTGTCGTGTATCTAAATTTCCTGATGACACTAAATTGAGCGTAAAATCAAATTGTGCAGAGGATACACTGAGATCTGGCAGATGGAGTACATGTTGGCAATGTGAGGTTATCCACTTTAGAAGAAAAATGAAAGATCAGAATATTATTTAAATCAGTGGTTCTCAACCTTTTTCTTTCCACTCACACACCACTTTAAATATTCCCTATGCCATAGGTGCTCTGTGATTAGTACGGAAATGCTTAAGGTGGTATCTGAGTGGAAAGAAAAAGGTTGAAAACCACAGATTTAAATGGTGAACTGCTGTGCAGAAGGATTTGGGAAAGCTTGTGTATGAATCCCAAAAGGTTGGCTTGCAGATTCACAGGCTATCATAAAAGCAAATGGAATGTTGGCCTTCATTGCTAAAGGGATTGAATTTAAGAGTAGGGAGGTTATGCTACAACTGTAGAAGGTACTGGTTAAACCACATCTAGAGTACTGCATGCAGTTCTGGTCATCCTACTTGAAGAAGGATGGCTTTGGAGAAGGTGAAGAGGAGGTTCACCAGGTCGATTCCAGGGATGAAAGATTTGGCCATTGAGGGAATATCGAGTCATCTCGGACTGTACTCGCTGGAATTTAAAAGAATGAGAGGGAATTTTATAGAAACATAAAATTATGAAAGGCATAGATAAGATTGTTGGCAAGTTGTTTACATTGATGGGTGATACCAGAACTAGGGGACATAGCCTAGATTCAGGGTAGTAGATTTGAGATGGAGATGAGGAGGAACTGCTTTTCCTAGAAGGTGGTGAATTTGTGGAATTTGCTGCCCATTGAAGCAGTGGTGGCGACCTCAGTAAATATATTTAAGACAACATTAGATAGATTTCTACATAGTAAGGGAATTAAGGGATATGGGGAAAAAGGCAGGTTGGCAGAGCCATGATCAGGTCAGCCATGATCACACTGAATAGAGAAGGCTCGACAAGCCAGATGACCTACTTCTGCTCCTATTTCTTAAGTTCTTATATGATGGAGACATTTCTGATGGCAGCCAAATTTAAAATGGATGGTTGAACATCCTTCTTAATTTATAGAAGGGTTTTGATAGGACAAAATGCAATATATTGATGTTTTTCCCTAATCTTCCTTGGAGATATCACATGATAAAGATTGCATCCATTATGCCTCAGATGAGGACCAACTCATCTGACACTGGGTGGAATCAGTTGAGGTCAACAGGTCCACAAGCTCAAATTCTAAATTTGGACAAGGCCAGTTTTGATGGCATTAGACAGGAACTTGCAAAGGTTGATTTGGAAGGGAAACTTACCAGTAAAGCCAAGTCTGTCAAATGTAAAGCATTTAAAATTGAAATTGAGAGAGTTCAGAGAGGGTGTGTTCCTGTTAGAGTGAAAGGGAAGTCTGGTGCAAGTAAGGGATAAGGGATATCAAATCCCTGGTCTGAAAAACAGGAAGCATCTATCAGCTATAGTTAAACTGGGATTAAGTGCACTCCGAAAGGAATACAAATGTGAGAATACATTTAAGAGGCAAATCAGGAGGGCAAAAAGGAGACAGAATAACAAAGGAAACAAAAATAGTCACGAGATATTCTACGCCCATGTAAAGAGAAAAAGGATCAACCTGGTAGTCCAGAACAAAGAGCAGGTGAAGATATTCAGCAAGTTTGGGAGTATCCAGAGATCATGATTTCAGGTCAGAACCCTTTTTTTTTTAATTTTTTAAAAATTCTTCACACTATGAATCATATTAATCAAAATACACACAAACATTTCCCTCTTGAATATACAGTCATTTTCTACCCTTTTCCCCCCCCCTCCTTCCCACCCCCATCCAAACCCACTAAATGTTCAACATATACAATACAATAAACCCATTAAACAATGTCATCACACAATGAAAATAAACAAGAAAATTGTGTCATCTACTTTTACACACTGGGTCAGTTTATTTCGTCTTCTTCTCATTCTATCATTTTAGGGGGTGGAGGTCCGCGGTAGGCCCTCTCTGTTGCGTTCCATGTACGGTTCCCAAATTTGTTCAAATAATGTGACTATTTTTTAAATTATATGTTATTTTTTCCATTGGAATACATTTATTCATTTCTATGTACCATTGCTGTACTCTCAGGCTCTCTTCTGGTTTCCAAGTTGACATTATACATTTTTTTTGCTACTGCTAAGGCTATCATATTCATCCAGTTTAAGGCGTAATTCTTTACTTCTTATATTACTTAGAAGAAAGATCCCTGGATTTTTTGGTATGTTGCTTTTTGTGATTTTATTTAATATCTGATTTAGATCTTCCCAAAATTTTTCCACTTTCTCACATGCCCAAATTGCATGTACTGTTGTTCCCGTTTCCTTCTTACAGTGAAAACATCTATCTGATAACATTGGATCCCATTTATTTAACTTTTGGGGTGTGATATATAGCCTGTGTAACCAATTATATTGTATCATGCGTAACCTCGTATTTATTACATTTTTCATAGTTCCGGAGCATAACTTTTCCCATATTTCATTTTTTATCTTTATGTTTAAATCCTTTTCCCACTTTTGTTTGGGTTTATAGCTTATTTCATCATTTTCTTTCTCTTGCAGCTTGATGTACATGTTTGTTATAAATCTTTTAATTATCATTGTGTCTGTAATCACATATTCAAAGCCATTTCTTTCTGGTAACCTCAGCCTGCTTCCCAATTTGTCCTTTAAGTAGATTTTAAGTTGGTGGTATGCAAATATTGTATTTCATTTGTTCAAATTATAACAAATTATTTCCTAAAAAACAATTTTCTATTCTTTTAATCCCTTTTCTCTCCCATTCTCTTAAAGAAAGGTTATCTATTGTGAAAGGGATTAGTTGATTTTGCGTCAATAATACTTTTGGTAGTTGGTAATTTGTTTTTTTCCTTTCGACGTGATTCTTCTTCCAAATGTTGAGCAGATGGTGCAGTACTGGTAAATTCCTATGTTGCACCAGTTTTTCATCCCACTTATAAAGTATATATTCTGGTACCTTCTCCCCCATTTTATCTAGCTCTATCTTGGTCCAATCTGGTTTTTCCCTTGTTTGATAAAAATCTGATAGATATCTTAATTGTGCTGCTCTATAATAATTTTTAAAGTTTGGTAGCTGCAAACCACCTTGTTTGTACCATTTTGTTAATTCATCTAGTGCTATCCTTGGTTTCCCCCATTTCCATCAGAATTTTCTTATTATTCTCTTTAGTTCTTTGAAGAATTTCTCTGTTAAGAGAATTGGTAACGATTGAAATAGGTATTGTATCCTTGGGAAGATGTTCACTTTAATGCAATTTACCCTTCCTATCAGTGGTAAATCTTTCCAATGTTCTAAGTCATCTTGTAATTTCTTCATTAATGGCTGATAATTTAATTTGTATAGATGGCCTAGATTATCATCTAGTCTAATACCTAGGTATCGGATTGCTTGTGTTTGCCTTTTAAATGGTGATTCTTCTTATTCATTGGTGTCAGAAATAAAACTTCTCACACATGAGTCTCTTTAAAACTGATGACACGACAAGCTTTATTTACAAGTCTGCAGAGTTGGACTCAACTGGTTTCTCACCAGTTAAGCCCCGATACATACAGTGCATTGATTTTTATACCCTTATAGTTTGCCCTTCCCCTTCTTATTAATACTGTTTTAATTGGTTAGTATTACAAAAGCATTCTAAGTATAACTGCATTTTTAATTATCACGTTCGTTACGTACGCTGTGAACTCTACATACACTAAATTCTGTTTCTCACCCTTCTTATCAATCTTTTGTCTCCTGCATGTCTCTCACTATGACCATGAAAAGATAGGTTTAAAAAAACATATTCAGCTGAACCTTTTGTCCTTGGCTGCTAGTAAGCTCCCTGTCCGTTCTGGCTTCCCTTTTTATGATTAATCATCACATTTTAACTTAAGTCATTTTAACCTAAATTCTCTATATAACAATTGGCATCACTTCACTTTTATTTGCATTGATCTTGTATCCCGATATTTCTCCATATTCCTTCAATTTCTTATGTAATTCTTTTATTGATAATTCTGGTTCTGTTAAGTATACTATGATGTAATCTGCAAATAGATTGATTTTATATTCCTTCTCCTTTATTTTTATCCCTTTTATTTTATTTTCTGTTCTTATCAGTTCTGCCAATGGTTCTATTACTAAAGCGAACAGTGAGGGAGATAGTGGACATCCCTGCCTAGTTGACCTGCTTAATTTAATTGGTTCAATACATATCCATTTACTGTCACCTTCGCCATTGGACCCTTATATAATGCTTTAATCCAATTAATATATTTCTCTGGTAGGTTGAACCTCTAATACTTTGAATAAATAATTCCATTCTACCCTGTCAAAGGCTTTCTCTGCGTCTTGAGCAACCGCCACTGTTGGCGTCTTATTTCCTTGTACTGCATGGATTCAGTTAATGAACTTACAGATATTGTCCGTTTTTCTTTTCTTAATAAATCCAGTTTGATCTAGTTTTACTATTTTTGGTACACAGTCGGACAATCTGTTTGCTAATAGTTTTGCTATTATCTTATAATCTTATAATCTATAGCCAGCTCTTCAGCGCTTGACGTCCTGTTTTCCAGAAACTGCCAAAATGTTTGGCCTGAAAGTCAGCCTGAAGAAAACGGAGGTCCTCCATCAGCCAGCTCCCCACCATGACGACCAGCACCCCCACATCTCCATCGGGCACACAAAACTCAAAACGGTCAACCAGTTTACCTATCTCGGCTGCACCATTTCATCGGATGCAAGGATCGACAACGAGAAAGACAACAGACTCGCCAAGGCAAATAGCGCCTTTGGAAGATTACACAAAAGAGTCTGGAAAAACAACCAACTGAAAAACCTCACAAAGATTAGCGTATACAGAACCGTTGTCATACCCACACTCCTGTTCGGCTCCGAATCATGGGTCCTCTACTGGCATCACCTACGTCTCCTAGAACGCTTCCACCAGCGTTGTCTCTGCTCCATCCTCAACATTCATTGGAGCAACTTCATCACCAACATCGAAGTACTTGAGATGGCAGAGGCCGACAGCATCGAATCCACGCTGCTGAAGATCCAACTGCGCTGGGTAGGTCACGTCTCCAGAATGGAGGACCATCACCTTCCCAAAATCGTGTTATATGGAGAGCTCTCCACTGGCCACCGAGACAGAGGTGCACCAAAGAAGAGGTACAAGGACTGCCTAAAGAAATCTCTCGGTGAGGAGGAGTCACGTGATGGAGTAGTGACCGGACGGTGAACTCCAGCCCTCTCCAGAAAAGTCAGAAAAAACAAAGGCACAAAAATAAAAATTAAAGAAAAGTGAGTATAAAGGTGGAAAGAAGATGGCGACGAAAAAGGAAAAATCGAAATCAACGGTAAGAAGAGAGGAAGAGAAGACAACGGAAGAAGAAGGAGAAGGCCTTACCTGTTCGAAGAGGCCCGCGGTGGAGAGAGAAACCCGCTCCCTCAGGTCGGTAGAAAGTGGACTACAAAAATGGCTCGCTGAGCCGAGTAAAAGTGCGCAACCGCGCATGTGCGATGCGCATGCAAAAAAACATACCGACGGGAGGGGTGACCAGCTGGGGAGTCGATTTCCACAGCCGGCAATGACAGCTGCAGAACACCTGCAGCAAGAGGAGAACATAGAAGACAACGAAAACAAGAAAGAAGAGAAGAAAAGGGCAACAAAGAAACAACAGATGGCCAACCCAGAGGAAGAAGAGGAAGAGGAAAGGTACAGTGAAATAGAAGAAGAAGGGAAAGGCAAGATAAAGGATATACTTTCTCTTATTAAAGAATACATGGAGTCATTTAAAAAATGGCAAGCGCAAGAATTTAATGATTTAAGAAGAAGAATAAACAATACAGAAGAGAAAATGAATAAAATAGATATGACCTTAACAGAAATGGGAAAGAAAATGGACAAGATGGAAGAGCGGGCAGTAGCAGCAGAAATGGAGGTAGAGGACTTAAAAAAGAAATTAGAGGAATCTAATAAAAAAGTTATAGAGACACAAGAACTGTTAGCTCAGAAAATAGATATAATGGAAAATTATAACAGAAGAAATAACATAAAGATAGTGGGCCTTAAGGAAGATGAAGAAGGCAAGAATATGAGAGAGTTTATAAAAGATTGGATCCCCAGGATCCTAGGATGTCCAGAACTACAGCAAGAAATGGAAATAGAAAGGGCACATAGAGTATTGGCCTCTAAACCACAACAAAAACCAAGATCTACTGTAGTAAAATTCCTAAGATATACTACAAGAGAAAAGGTACTGGAGAAGACAATGGAAAAAGTAAGAGAGGGCAACAAGCCACTGGAGTATAAAGGGCAAAAAATCTTCATTTATCCAGATACAAGTTTTGAACTCCTGAAGAAGAGAAAGGAGTTCAATACAGCAAAGGCGATTTTATGGAAGAAAGGGTATAAGTTTATACTAAAGCATCCAGCGGTATTGAAAATATTTATTCCAGGACAACAAAACAGACTATTCTCGGATCCAGAGGAAGCACAAAAATTTGCAGAACAATTACAAAATAGACTGAGGGATGAAGACGTGTAACGAGAGTACAAAAGACTGAGAACTAAAAAGACACACAAGTTTTGAACTCCTGAAGAAGAGAAAGGAGTTCAATACATCGAAAACGATCTTATGGAAAAAAAAACTATTCTCGGATCCAGAGGAAGCAAGGAAATTTGCAGAACAACTACAAAACAACCAGAGAGACGAAGATATGTAATAAGAGTAAAAATGACCACGATTTATATGTATATGGGTAAAGAGGTATATGTGTGTATATGTATAATGTGCATACATGAATGTATCCATATTTAGAGGGAAAATATAGATAGTATAGACAAGAATTAATAAGGGAAGGAAATGGAATAGAGGGAATAAGGAGGGAACTAAAAGAGTGACCCTTTGTTACATATGAAAAGTGAAATCTTTTCTGGGGGGGGCTGGGTGGGGAGGAGTTGCGGTCACTGCAAAATCAGCTGACGCTTGCGAGTGAATTCGCAAATCCAAATGGAGAGGGGAGATGTGGTTGTCCGACAAGGGATAAAGGACAACTCAGGAGGGGAAGGGGAGATTGGGGCTAAAGAAGTTTTAAATAGGAGAATAAGGAAAATGTTTGATGTTTTAGGAATGTTGTCTTATAAAGGGTTTAAAACAAGAAAACAGAAATGGATAAGAAGGAAAGGTAATGATGGAGAAACGGAAAGGGAAGATAAACAAAGTATAAAATGGCTACATTGAACTATATGACTTTAAATATTAATGGAATACATAACCAAATTAAAAGGAAGAAACTGCTAAATTTACTGAAAAAAGAAAAAATTGATATAGCATTTGTGCAAGAAACACATTTAACTGAATTGGAGCACAAGAAATTGAAGAGAGATTGGGTAGGACACGTAACAGCAGCATCGTATAATTCAAAGGCAAGAGGAGTAGCTATATTAATTAGTAAAAATGTGCCATTTAAAATAGATGAGGAAATAATAGATCCAGCAGGGAGATATGTAATGATAAAATGTCAGATATATTCGGAGTTTTGGAATCTACTCAATGTATATTCACCTAACGAAGAAGATCAAAAGTTTATGCAAGATATCTTTTTGAAGGTAGCAGATACGCAAGGGAACATATTAATAGGAGGGGATTTCAACCTGAATTTCGATTCAAATATGGACAAAACTGGGAAAAAAATTAACAGAAAGAACAAAGTAACCAAATTTATAATTAAATCGATGGAAGAAATGCAACTTTTGGATATATGGAGGAAACAACACCCAAAGGAAAAGGAATATTCATATTATTCGGCTAGACATAAAACATACTCAAGAATAGACCTATTTTTGTTATCAGCTCATATGCAAGATAGAGTAAGAAAAATAGAATATAAAGCTAGAATACTATCGGACCATTCACCCTTAATATTGACAGTAAAGTTAGAGGACATCCCTCCAAGAATGTATAGATGTAGATTAAACCCCATGTTACTTAAAAGGCAGGATTTTAGAGAATTTATTGAAAAACAAATAAAAATGTATTTGAAATAAATACGGAATCAGTGGAAGATAAGTTTATACTATGGGATGCAATGAAAGCATTCATTAGAGGGCAAATAATAAGTTATGTAACCAAGATGAAGAAGGACTATAATCAGGAAACGGAGCAGTTGGAAAGGGAAATAGTAAATATAGAAAAAGAATTAGTAATGAAGGAAGATACAACTAAAAGAAGAGAATTGGCAGATAAAAAAATAAAATATGAAACACTACAAACATATAAGGTGGAGAAGAATATAATGAAGACAAAACAGAAATATTTATGAACTAGGTGAAAAAACACACAAAATCCTAGCATGGCAGCTTAAGACAGAACAAGCTAAGAAAATGGTATTGGCATCAAGGAAAAAAGACAAACAAATTACATATAATCCAAAAGAAATTAAGGAAAACTTTAGAGAATTCTATGAACAATTATACCGAACTGAAAACGAAGGGAAAGAAGGGAAAATAGATGAATTTCTGACTAAAATTGAACTACCAAAACTACAAATAGAGGAACAAAATAAATTAACAGAGCCATTTGGAATAGTAGAAATACAAGAGATAATAAAAAAATTACCAAATAATAAGACACCAGGAGAGGATGGATTCCCAATAGAATTCTACAAAACATTTAAAGACTTATTAATTCCGCCCCTCCTGGAAGTAATCAACCAGAATGATAAAACACAAAGCTTACCAGATTCATGTAAAACAGCAATAATTACAGTAATACTAAAGCAAGGGAAAGATCCACTCTCACCAGCTTCATATAGACCAATATCTTTACTTAACACAGATTATAAGATAATAGCTAAACTATTAGCAAACAGATTAGCAGAGTATGTACCGAAAATGGTAAATTTAGACCAAACTGGATTTATCAAAAAAAGACGCACAACAGACGATATTTGTAAATTTATTAACTTAATTCATGCAGTAGAAGGGAATAAAGCACCTACAGTAGCAGTTGCTTTAGACGCAGAGAAGGCCTTTGACAGAGTAGAATGGAATTATTTGTTCAAAGTATTGCAAAAATTCAGTTTACCGGAGAAGTATGTTAATTGGATTAAAGTATTATATAAGGGACCGTTAGCGAAAGTGACAGTAAATGGACATGTATCAAAGCAATTTAACTTAAGCAGGTCAACACGGCAGGGATGCCCACTGTCACCTTTATTGTTTGCGTTAGCTGTAGAACCACTAGCAGAATTGATAAGAACAGATAATAATATAAAAGGAATAAAAATAAAAGACAAGGAATATAAAATCAGTTTATTTGCGGATGATGTTATAGTGTACTTAACAGAACCAGAACTATCAATAAAAGAATTATATAAGAAATTGAAGGAATATGGAGAAGTGTCGGGTTACAAGATAAATGTAAATAAAAGTGAAGCAATGCCTATGAATAATGCGGATTTCTCAAAATTTAAGAAGGAATCACCATTTAGATGGCAAATGCAAGCAATAAGATACCTAGGTGTACAAATAAACAAAAATCTCGGCCAACTATATAAACTCAATTATTATCCACTAATGAAAAAATTACAGGACGATTTAGAGCATTGGAAAGATTTACCACTAACACTAATAGGAAGGATAAACTGTATTAAAATGAACATTTTTCCAAGGATATTATACTTATTTCAGGCATTGCCAATACAACTGACAGAGAAATTCTTCAAGGAGTTAAAGAAAATAATAAGGAAATTTTTATGGAGAGGGGGGAAACCGAGGATAGCACTAGATAAATTAACAGAATGGTATAAACAAGGAGGCTTACAACTGCCAAACTTTAAAAATTATTATAGAGCCGCACAATTAAGATACCTATCAGATTTTTATCAAACAAGGGAAAAGCCAGATTGGACGAGATTAGAATTAGATAAAATAGGGGAAAAGATACCTGAACACATATTATATAAATGGGATGAAAAATTGGTACAACATAGAAGTTCTCCAGTATTACATTATCTCCTCAATATTTGGAAGAAGATTCATGTAGAAAGAAATAAAACAAATTATCAATTACCAAAACTAATATTGACGCAAAACAAGTTACTCCCTTTTACAATAGATAACCTTTCCTTTAGAGAATGGGAAAAAAAAGGGATTAAAAGAATAGAAAATTGTTTTTCAGGAAATAGATTCTTATCCTTTGAACAAATGAAAGATAAGTACAATATAACTCGAGATACAGCGCTGGCATATTACCAATTGAGATCCTACTTGAAGGATAAATTAGGAAGCAGTTTGAGTTTGCCAGAGGGAAGTAACCTTGAATATGTGATTACAGATACAATGTTAATCAAAAGATTTATAACAAATATGTATATTAAACTGCAAGAAAAGGAGAATGAGGAAACAAATGGTAAAACTAAACAAAAATGGGAACAAGATTTAAATATAAAGATAAAAAAGGAAACATGGGAGAAGTTATGCTCCGGAACGATGAGAAATACAATAAATACGAGGTTACGTATGATACAATATAACTGGATACACAGGCTATACATTACACCTCAAAAGTTAAATAAATGGGACCCAACAGTATCTGATAGATGTTTTCGGTGTAAAAAAGAAATGGGAACAACAATTCATGCAATCTGGACATGTGAGAAAGTAGAAAAATTTTGGGAAGATCTCAATCAGATATTAAATAAAATAACAGAAAACAATATACCAAAGAATCCAGAGATCTCCCTCCTAAGTAACATAAAAAATAAAGAATTTGGAATTGATTTGGAGGATGCACAAAAAAGATTTGTTAAGATAGCTCTAGCCGTAGCAAAAAAATGTATTATGTCAACCTGGAAATTGGAAGATAATTTGAAAATACAACAATGGTATATAGAAATGAATAAATGTATTCCATTAGAAAAAATAACATATAGTTTAAGAAATAATATTGAAATATTCGAACAAATATGGGAGCCTTACATTAAATACAATAGCGAAAACCTACCGGGGACAATCATTACCTAAGTTAACGGAAGGAAAAGGAAATGAAAAGAATGGACTCAGTAGAATTTCTGGTGTATTTTTATTGAATGACAACATTGTCTGACTGGTTTAATGTATCCTAGATTGTATACCTTAAATGGATGGGAGGGGGGAGGTAGGGAGGGTGGGATGGGAGGAGGGAGGGGGGGGGAGAAAATGGCACTGTATATGTGTGAAAAGGAAAAAGTGTGTACCATGGTTAATGTGATTTATGGTGTGAAAAATAAAAAATTAAAAAAAAAAATCTCTCGGTGCCTGCCACATTGACCACCGCCAGTGGGCTGATATCGCCTCAAACCGTGCATCTTGGCGCCTCACAGTTTGGCGGGCAGCAACCTCCTTTGAAGAAGACTGCAGAGCCCACCTCACTGACAAAAGATAAAGGAGGAAAAACCCAACCCCAACCAACCAATTTTCCCTTGCAACCGCTGCAACCGTGTCTGCCTGTCCTGCATCGGACTTGTCAGCCACAAACGAGCCTGCAGCTGATGTGGACATTACCCCTCCATAAATCTTCGTCCGTGAAGCCAAGCCAAAGAAAAAAGATAATCTGAGTTAAGTAGAGATATTGGTCTATACGATGCTGGTGTTAGTGGATCTTTCCCGATCTTTGGTATTACTGTAATTATTGCTGTTTTGCATGAATCTGGCAAGTTTTGTGTTTCTTCTCTCTGGTTCCTTACTTCCAGGAGAGGAGGAATTAGTAACTCTTTAAATGTTTTATAGAATTCTATTGGGAGTCTGTCCTCCCCAGGCATTTTATTGTTCGGTAGCTTTTTTAATACATCTTGTATTTCCTCTATTTCAAATGGTTTTATCAATTAGTTTTGCTCCTCTCTTGCAATTCGGTAGTTCAATTTTAGCTAGAAACTCATCTATTTTGTCTTCTTTCCCTTTGTTCTCAGTTCAGTATAATTGCTTGTAGAATTCCTTAAAGTTTTCATTGATCTCTGATGTAATGTGTTTGTCCTTTTTCCTTGATGCCAATACCGTTCTTTTAGCTTGTTCTGTTTTAAGCTGCCAAGCTAGTATTTTGTGCATTTTTTTCTCCTAGCTCATAATACTTCTGCTTTATTTTCATTATGTTCTTCTCCACCTTATATGTTTGTAGTGTTTCATATTTTATTTTTTTGTCCACCAATTCTCTTCTTTTTGTTATATTTTCCCTTGTTGCTAGTTCTTTTTCTGTACTTACTATTTCCCTTTCCAGCTGTTCTATTTCCCGACTGTAGTCCTTTTTCATCTTAGTTACATATCTTATTATCTGCCCTCTGATGAAGGCTTTCATTGCATCCCATAATATAAATTTGTCTTTCACTGATTCCGTATTTATTTCAAAGTAAATTTTAATTTGGCGCTCAATAAATTCTCTAAAATCCTGTCTTTTAAGTAGCATGGAGTTTAATCTCCATCTTTATGTTCTTGGTGTGATATCCTCCAGCTCTATTGCTAATAACAGGGGTGAGTGATCCGATAACAATCTAGCTTTATATTCTGTTTTCCTAACTCTCTCTTGAATATGGGCCAGCAACAAAAACATATCAATCCTGGAGTATGTTTTATGTCTACTCGAATAATAGGATTATTCCTTCTCCTTTGGATGTTGTCTCCTCCATATATCCAAAAGTTGCATTTCCTGCATTGATTTAACCATAAATTTGGCTACTTTGTTCTTTCTGCTCGTCTTTTGTCCAGTTTTATCCACTTTGAATCCAAATTAAGGTTAAACTCCCCTCCTATCAATATATTCCCCTGCGTATCTACAATTTTCAAAAAAATATCTTGCATAACCTTTTGATCCTCTTCATTAGGTGCATATATATTGACCAAATTCCAAAGTTCTGAATATATCTGACATTTTATCATTACATATCTCCCTGCTGGATCTATTATTTCCTCCTCTATTTTGATTGGTACATTTTTATTGATTAATATAGCTACACCTCTGGATTTTGAGTTATATGAAGCTGCCGTTACATGCCCTCCCCAGTCTCTCCTTAATCTATGGTGTTCCACTTCAGTTAGATGCGTTTCCTGCACGAATGCTATATCTATTTTTTTTTTCTTTTTTTCAGTAAATTTAATAGCCTCTTCCTTTTGATTTGGTTATGTATTCCGTTAATATTTATAGTCATATAGTTCAACATGGCCATCTCATACTCTGTTTACATCTCATTTCCGCTTCCTCACCACCACCTTTCCCCTTTTCCCCATTTTCATTTCTCAGTTTTCTTTTTTTGAACGCACTGTATGACAACACTTCTAAAACACCAAATACTTCAACCACTCCCACATCTAAAATTCCCTTAACCCCAAGTGTTTCCCCCCCCCACCCGAGTCGCCCTTGCCCCTTGCCGGGCAACCACAACTCCCCTCTCCATTCAGACTGCGAACCCGTTCGCAAATGTCAACTGATTTCGCAGTGACTGTTAGTCTCTCCCACCCAACCCCCTCCAGAAAAGACTGTTATCTTCACATTACAACAAAGCTCCTCCTCTTTTCTTTTTCCTTTTTTTTTTAAACCCCTCCTCTTTTTTCCCCCTTCTCCCTTAATTCCCTCCTTTAGTTCTTACTTGTACATTATTTTTACATCTTTTTATGTAGTTTGTCATCGTTCATTCTTGTTACATCTCTTCATCTCTCTTTCTGTCTTGCAGGTGTTCTGCAAATTCTCGTGCTTTCTCCGGATTCAAGAACAGTCTGTTTTGCTCCCCCGGGATAACTATTTTAAGCACCGCTGGATATCTTAACATAAATTTATAGCCTTTTCCATAGGATCGATTTTGCTGCATTAAACTCCTTCCTCTTCTTTAGGAGCTCAAAACTTATGTCTGGGTGGAAATAAAAATGTTTGACCTTTGTACTCCAGTGGTTTTTTGTCTTCTCTAATTTTATTCATTGCCTTCTCCAATATATTTTCTCTTGTCATGTATCTCAGAAATTTTACTGAAACGGATCTTGGTTTTTGTTGTGACTGTGGTTTCGGGGCTAATGTTCTGTGTGCCCTTTCTATTTCCATTCCTTCCTGCATTTCTGGCATTCCCCGGACTTTTGGGATCCATTCTTTAAAAATTCTTTCATATCTTTGCCTTCTTCATCTTCCTTAAGACCCACTATCTTAAAATTGTTTCGCCTACTATAGTTTTCCATTATATCCATCTTCTGAGCTAACAACTCCTGTGTTTCTTTAACTTTTTTGTCACTTTCTTCCAATTTTCTTTTTAAGTCGTTCACTTCCATTTCTACCGCCATTACACGTTCTTCCACATTTTCTAACCCTTTTCCTACATCTGTTATGAACAGCTCTATTCTACTCACTTTTTCTTCTGTACTTTTCATTTCACTAAATTCTAGTGTCAACCATTCTTTTAATGCTTTCATTTGTTCTTGAAATTTTTAAAAATCTATGTACTGTCCATTCATTTTACCTCCTATTCCTCTATGCAGAGCTTGGTCTTCTTCTTCTTCTGTGTCTGCTCTTGGGTTTGTGTCTTCTATTTCTCTTCCTTGCTTCTGTGTCTCTTCTGAGCTGCTTGCCTAAGTTCATTGGGTATTTTTTTTTCATGGTTTCTTGATGTTGGTCCTCTTCTTCTGGGCTGGTTATCTTCTGTGTCTCTTGCTTCCTTTTTTCTTTCTTACTCCTCCCTTTCCCGTTGTTATCTTCCAGCTGGGAGCCCTGCTGTCAGGCATCACTCAGCTGTTCGTGCTGGTCCCCCCTCTCCCGTCGGTGTTTACCTTGTCGTGCAGTTGCGCACCTCTGTTTGGCTCCGTGAGCTATTTTTGAAGTCCCGCGGTCGGTTGGTCACGACCCTGCGGGGTCTCCACTAACCTCGGGGACCGGGGTCCTCTTTCCATGGTGGGTCCCTGCTTTTTTGTGCAGGTAAGGCCTTCACCTTTCTCTTCCGGCATCTTTCCTTCTTTTTTTCCCCGTTGTTTTTGGTTTTTCTTTCTTAGATGCCATTTTCTCCACACCTTTATCTTTTATTTGTTGTGATTTGTGTGTCTGGGACTTTGCTTTTTCTTCACTTTTTTTCTTCTTTTCTGGAGAGGGCTGGTATTCTCCTACCAGCCACTACTCCATCACTTGACTCCTCCAGGTCAGAACCCTTTTCTTGAGACAGATGTGGTCATACATGTGGGGAGCCAGAGAAGATAGATCTTAAATGACTAATTTTCTTAAAGGTAGCTAACATTGTACCTTTATTTATGGAGTGCAAGAACAAGACAGGGATCTGCAAGCTAATGAGCCTGATATTTGTAATTAGTTACTGAAGGAGGTTCTGATGGCCAGGATCTACCCACAATTGCATAGACAAGAACTGCTAGGGAAAAGTCAGAATGGCTTTGTGTGTGGGAAATTGTGCCTCACAAACTTGATCGAGGTCTTCGACAAGGTCCCACGTAATAGGTTGGTCCAGAGGTTAGATCACATGCAGTGGGATATCTAGATCAAATTGCACCTAAGGTCTGCCACTGGCAGTAGCACCCACCCTCCCGTTTAAAAAAAAACCAAAGTAACGCATTTAGTTGAGATTTTATTCTACATTTTGAACTACTTGTTTCAAATAAAACATCAATGAGTATTTCTTATTTTTATGTGATGCAATGTCTAAATAAATTATTAACAATAACACCCATCAATTCACAGATTATTTATTTGGCAAGGTATTAATTGGAAAATCTCACAAGGGGTCTGGCCCAAGACAGCACACCTGGCTGCTTCGGCCTTCGGGGCCACTCATCGGCGCCTGTGGCTCAATGCAGGATCAATTGGAAAAATGGCTGTCTTTGCTACCCATAATCCCCCATGCAGCTGGAACCGCTGTGTTTCCCTGGCTGGCGCTGGCAGAGGGGTTCCAGCTGTGTGGGGGATTATAGGTAGGAAAGACAGCTATTTTTCCCCCATTGGTTCCGCATTGAGCTGCCGCCAGATGCCACCTGCATGCTGGAATGGCCCCAAAGTGGCAGGAAGCAGCGCAGCACTGCACCCGAGATGGAGATTAATATTGGGCGAGGGACTCGGATATTGGGCGGATAAGGCGAGAGCAGTGGCACCACACCGCGTGGCGCCCCTGTTCTCTACCCCAACTGCCATACCCTAGATACGCATGGGATCCAGGGTAACCTAACCAACTGAATTCAAAGTGCACGAAGTGCACAAAAATGCTGGAGAAATTCAACAGGCTCACACATCATCCATAGGAAGCAAAAGGCAGTCAACAATTTTTCATGAGTGCCAAAAATCAGACTCCTGAATAAAAATGTTGGGGGGTGGGGGGGGGGAGAAGAGAAAAAGACGGGAAGGAGCAAAGGCCAACAGGCAAGATTTATCAGCTGAATTTTAAATGTGCTTGGTGTTAAGAAACAGAAGATGGTGGAGGAGGGTTTTTTCCCCCCCTCTTATTAGAGGCTTGTGATCAGTGATGACTGTCCTGTTGTCTATATTAATTTAGACGACAATATAGTTAGCAAGTTAGCAGATGAAACCAAAATTTGTGGGATCATAGACAGCAAGGAAGGTTATGGCTTGGGATTCAGGTAATTAGTTCCCTGAAAGTGACGACATGGGTACACTAGATGTTGATAAAGGTATTTGACATGCTTGGGCAATGAGTACAGGGGTTGGCCAGTCAGTCATGTTACAGCTGTACAAGATGTTAATAAGATCATGTCTGGAGTATTTTGTTGCCCAATTAAAGGAAGGATGTTATTAAACTGAAAAGGGTGCATGTTGAAAAGAGTCACAAAGATGGTGCTGTGGCGGGAGAACTTGACATAAGGAGAGGTTGGGAGCGTAGAAAGCTGACGAGTGACCTTGGAAAGATATAGGAGACTCACATACAAGGTAAATAGACATTGTCTCAACTATGGACACAACATCTCCTCACTTGTCAGGAAGGCGCAACCATGGACACATGCTAGCAAAGGAATAGAATGGGGAATTGAATAACAACATCCCTGTCCCATAGCATCTTCTCCACCAAGTTTTCAAACTATAGCAGGGATTTATCAGCTCACAAGGTCTCTTTTCTCCACCCCCCCGCCCCCCCTTGATGGACAGGCTTTTCAACTTGAAGACTGGTTCTGACCCGAAATGTCAGCATTTAATTTTCTTCACTGATACTGCTGAGTTTCTCCAACAGAGATTTTTTTGGATCAGATTCCACCATTTGAAGTCTCGTAGCCCTATATTTTAACTTGTTGTTTGTCTGGGACATGACCAGCTGATGTATGCTGGGATGAAGTCGAAGATTTCACATCAAAGTCAGAATCAAATTCTATCCTTGAAAAGCTTCTTGAATTTCAGATTTACTGTGCATCCAGATACAACCCTGAGATTCTCATTCCTGTGGGTGATGCAAAATTACCACTTTTTAAGCAGTCCACATAAAAACTGACTCAACGTACACGTGTAAGCAAATAAAGAAATGTAAACAAACTGACTGTGCAGTACAGAGAAAAAAAAAATCTATAAAGTGCAAAAGTAAGAGTCCTTAAATGAGTCCCTGATTGAATTAGTTGTCGAGGAGTCTGATGGTGGAGGGGGAGCAGCTGTTCCTGAACCTGGGGGTGAGAATCTTGCGGCACCTACACACCTTTCCTGATAGTAGCAGCGAGAACAGTGCGTGTGCTGGGTGGTGTGGGTCCTTGATTGCTGCTGCCCTCTGACAACAGCATTCCCTGTAGATGTTCTCCATGGTAGGGACATCACCTGCGATATCCTGGCCTGCGTCCACAACCTTTTGCAGGGCTTTATGCTCAGGGGCATCAGTGAGTGATGCAGCCAGTCGGAAAACTTTCCATTGCACATCTGTAGAAATTTACCAGGGTTTCCGATGTCATTCCAAACCTCTGCAACTCCTGAGGAAGTAGAGTCGCCGACATGCTTTCTACATGATGCCATTAGTGTTGGGGCAAGGAAAGATCCTCTGAGATAGTGACTCCCAAGAACTTCAATTTGCTCGCCCTCTCCACCCCTGATCCCCCAATGATCACTGGATCGTCCACCTCTGGATTTCCCCTTCCTAAAGTCAACAATCAATCCTTGGATTTGGTGATACTGAGTGTGAGGTTGTTGTTGGAGCACCATTCAGCCAAGTTTTCAATCTCTCTCTCTCCTGTAAGCTGCCTCATCACCTCTTTTTATACAACCTAAATGTTATCACACTAAACAGAGAAAAAGCTTTATCTTTACGAGCTGCACCATTATAAATGAAAACAAGTAAGCCAACGGACCAGCTCGTCCTCAAAGGCACAAAACACTGCTATATAATTAGGACTCTTTTTCCTAAACAAAGCATCACATGAATTCAAGCTTTGAATGTGGCAAAAACAAACCAATTAAAAGTTTCCATATGAGTAACTTAACAAAACAGGTAATTCGTACGTGAGAAATGCAAAAACTTGTATTTGAGTTAAATTAACCGTTCAAACGTTCAGCCATTAAAAAAAAATCAAACTTAACTGTAGAGAAAAATACAATAAAATTAGATATTGTGAACTATTATTTTTCTGTATATTTATTTTTAAATCATTGCCTTAAAATTCTGTACTTCCTATAACTTGTTCCATAATTACTTGAAAGAACACAAGATGAAATATTAACTTTCACTTTAGTCTCTGCACACTCTATTCTGAACTGCCTTAATCCACATTACATGAATTATAGGAAAAAGACATCACCGCAGTGACAACTGCCTCCAGAACTCAGATGAAATGATGAGTCATTATTTATTACTTCAAGTGGAAAAGGGCAAAACTGTTTATCAAGGGCTATTCAGAATAAAAACATGTTTTAAAAAGTGTTTATTCAATATGTCAATTCCAAGAGAAAAAAAACATTTCAGCCTTACAGATCAAAAAATTGTATCAACAGTGGATTTTAAAATGCAGCAAATCCTGTTATGCAATCATTCAACTTCTTTGGCTCAATTTACTGTCATCACACATGGGCAATCTTAAATAATGTGCTTTAAAACCACATA